>NW_006263570.1:1764924-1780591 GCF_000469605.1 Apis dorsata
TAAGAAACTATACAATAATTCCAATTACATTCAAAATAATTGTAAAGAAATTTTCGATAGACTGATTTTCTTCCCCACTTAAAAAAGAAAGAATGCTACAATAACGAATATTATTAATATTAAAGCAAGCTAATAGAAATTGCGGAGTAAGATCAACGAGGCGAAAAACAAACCCATATTTTATACGATACCATCAGAAAACGTGGAGAACGATCCTCGAAAGTTTTTTACGCGATTTTCATCCAACCAAGGTTCACTGTCGTTGTCTCGACAGCGTAGAAAGGGAAAAAACAGGTCTGGAAAAATTTTCCTCGGGCTTTGCTCGCATTAAGCTTGTTTACAAAAACCGTAAGAAAGCCGTTTTGTATACAACCGACTTGACACACGATTCAATTTCGACATAGCTGTAAAAATGTCTCCTGCGAAACTTCTGACGACAGTCTTTTTTTTTCTTTTATATCTTTTATTTTTTTTTTTTTCTGAATTTTATGAAATTTAGAGATTGGATTAAAGATGAATTAAAGATGTGTCTTCAAATGATTGGTTTGGAAATTTGTTTAAATCTCTCTCAGTTGTTATATCTTTCAGTGTGGATCAAATTGACATAATATGTAAATTAATGTAAATATATATAATATAAGTTTTATTATATTAATCTCAAGTTGATCAAATTATACGTTGTATTTAATTTCTTGAAAATATATTACATAATAGCATGAATTTTCTATCCATAATATTATTATTTATTTTTTATTATGTTACTTTGACTTGCACGTTGAATAAAATAATATATTGTAGGAATCTTTGTAATGTGATAAGAATATTTATACTAATTTTTAATAAAAAGAAAAATATTTTTTATTATATTAAGTATTAAACTTTTAAAGTAGTATTTCAGAAGTATAATAGCAATGAGATCCCCAAGAAACTGATAAATATTGTATGACTCATTTTTGATTGACTTCTACTACTTATACATGCATATGATTCTGTTTATACGTTCTTTTGTTATATTTCAGAAATTAATATTATATATATTTATTAAACACACAATTTCATTGTGCATTAGTGTATATATTTTCATTTTTAATTCAATATTATATTAAGTCTTTTCTAACTTGAATAATTCATATATATATATTTTTTAAGACTATGTATTTTTCTTTATTTGCTATTTGATCTGGAATTTTCCATGAATTTCAATTGATTTTGAATTGATAGATCAATTTCAATTTTATTTGATATTCAATATGTACATATTTTTAATAAACTATCCTTCCCTTTCAATGGTGAACCAGATTAGAGTCGACTATCTAATCCGTTATTGCATATACGTTTCAGACATTGCCAGCTTTCACGTGTCACATTAGCTTTGGGGAAATCTTGCTCGACAACTAAATCGTGTTAATCAATTTTCCAGAAACTATGCTGAACGTTTCTCCAGAACATTTTTTAGAAACATAAAAATATAAACTCTTACATTTTTATAGAATTCATGGCACATTAACTTTTTAATTTACTTGCTCTTTCAAGATTTCATATACAATATAATTAATTTTAAATTTGTTATATTCTGATTTTATTTTTTTTCATTTGGTAAAATTAAATCATAGAATATAACCTGCAT
The DNA here is from genome assembly GCF_000469605.1 of Apis dorsata. NCBI lineage: Eukaryota > Metazoa > Arthropoda > Insecta > Hymenoptera > Apidae > Apis > Apis dorsata. The sequence goes on from NW_006263570.1 coordinate 1,766,552, forward strand.
CCATAAATGTAAAAATGATTTACTTTAAATTTCTAAATAAATTACTATTAAATTTCTAAATAAATTTATAAGAAAAAATTGATTATTTTCTGATAATAAATATATAGAAAATAATTTTTGTAAAATAAATTAAGTGTATTTTTTAATATATATTTTTATCTCATCATATCATTCATTTTCTTTTTTATATTCTCTTCCTTTATGATTAATCTCGTATTACATTAGAGAAAGATCCTCATGTCGGTTTCTTTTCAAAGAATCTATCCTTGGGTTTTTTTTTCTCTGAAGCAATCGTTTGGCGAAAGAAATGTCAGCCGCAAGTGGAATTAATCGCGTTAAGTAATTTTCCAGGGCGTGGAGTCGTCGCCGCAGGATCGTAAGTCCGATTTCGTGGACTGCTGAATACGAATTTAGCGGACTCGAATGGAAACTGCGCCGATGGAAAACAGGTTGGAAGACAGGGTTGAGAGGAAGGGGTTGAAAACGTATGGGTTTGCGGACCAAGTAAATTACAGCGTTGGGCTTGCAGCGTGGCGCAGTTTACTTGTTTCATTAATTCTCCCTCTTTCCGCCTCGTGTTGCTGTTTTCCTTGCGTCCTTTATTCTTTTTTTCCACCCCCTTGTTTCTTTATTAGTTACGCTTTTCCCTTATTACCCTGTCGCCTTTTTACCGACCTCGTCTTTTTCTTTGTCTGTACAACTGCTCGTTTCTCTCTTCTCTTTCTTTCAGCTTGAACGCTCTTCGAGTTTCATTTCTTTTTTTCTTTTTTTCTTGTTTTAATAGTTCTAGTTCCGTTCCTCGATGAGAAAATTTTACGGAAAACTCTTTTGAGATTTTTAGATTACCAACGAATAAAGAAGTTAGAAAAATAGATTTGAAATCAGATTCGAATGATAAATAAATGAAATATCGATTTTGATGAATATTTATAAAATTTACGTTATGGAAATTGTTTTCTTTTTTATGTCTTAATTTTAGTCATTTTAGTTATGATAAGTATATATGAGTATAATCATCAAATTATAAATTAATTTTTGTTTATTCAAATCTGATTATAATTTAAATTTCGTTGCATGTCAATTAATTTTTACAATTGCATGATAATAAATCTAAATAATTACAAAATGTATAACTACAATTTATAAATAAATTTTAAATAATGCATGTATAATTATATTGTATACCTATAAGTATAAATAAATAAAAATAATTACAATTACATCTCAAAAACGATATAAATTTTAATACTTATCACTTATACATAAAAATAAATATAATATTTCATTTTTCTCTTGAATTTTCGTTCAATATATATCTATAATTTTCAATATACTTTCAATTCCTTCTATTTTTGTTCATTCGCATGGCCCATTCCTTCCCATTCGTGTCACTCATTTTCATGCTTCTGCGACACTCATGGACACCTTCCCTCCATTTCTATCCATCTCTTATTTATCTTCATTTTCCATTTCATCCACCAACATGCCATCACTACAACGCCTCCTTCCCATTTCTCTTTCGTTCCACTTTGACTCTTTCGAGTCTTTCCCGCCTATCTCTTTCTCTATCCCACGGTTTGTTTTTCATTTCCAATTTCCAACTATATTTTCCATTATTTATCTCGATCACCTAATTCTCTCATCCTCTAAATCTGTTATTCTCTAATTTTCCAACGCTCTAAATCTCTCGTGTTTCGAGTATTTTTCCTGATTCTTTTTATGTCGTAGCATCGTGTACTACTTCCTTTTACTGTCATTTTTCTCCTTTATATTTTACTTTTCGAAACTTAAGAAAGTCTCGGTATTCCAGAAATTTTTATCGATGTTTCTTCATTTTTTAAATAAATCTGTCAGTTTCTTCACAATATTCATAACATTCGAAATTATTGTTTCCATCCTTTTTTCCCTTTTCCGTATTTTATTTTCCTCAATTCAATATTTGTATCGTACTTTTATTCTAGAATTTTCTCCACGATTCGTTATGCTACATTTCTTTTCTTATTATTCTTCTACGTTTCTTTTTCTCAACTCTCGTTTTCTTGTTTCGCCGTATCCAAACGTTCTTATCCTCTAACTCCATTACCCTCCTATTGTCAAACTTTTCCATTCTGTAATCCTTCGACCCCCTTTAGTTTTATCACATTCAATCTTGTCGTCGCCTCTATCTGTCATTCCTTAACTGTCTTATCCTTCAACTCTATCACCTAGTCCAGTTTTTCATCCCTTTCTGCTAACCAGTCCCTAACTTCCTTATCCTCTTATCCTTTAATCCTGTCACCCTTTGACTGTTTCATTTTTTTTTAATCCTTTTATTTTGCTTATTCTATTCCTTATTCTATTCTTTCTATTTATTCTGAAATTTTCCAATTAATTCATTGAAAGAAGCTTCATATTTTGAACTTTGAAATTACAATTACAATTCTATTATTAAAATTGTTATATATGCACATATATATATTGCTCAAATTTTATATTCTAAATTGAGATATCTATTAATTAATTTCTAATTTACTGTACAAATGATTAACTAAACTTTTCAAGGAATACACACATATTTAATTTTTCAAAACACCCCAAACAACCCTCCACCTCCATCATATTTCAATATCGTCAACAACCTCCCTTTTCGAGCGACACTGTCTCTCGTTTCGCCATCTTCCCGTCCCTTTCATCTTCTTTTCCTCCACCCCCGTCTTTGTTAACGACGAGAAACGTTGCGGCCATCTTCGGTTCCGTGCGTTTCCGCTCGCGACCATATTGAACGCGCCGCTGGCCAGAAAAGCGGAGCAGAAATTCGCGAGCTCTGCCCAGACGAGATTTCTCGCCACGAAGAGAGAGAGAGAGAGAGAGCTTTCCTCTTCGTTCCAAAATGATTGTGCTCGCGGTCTGGGATTATTTGTTGCGCCTCGAAACGACCACCGTGAAAATACGCCGGAACCAGATTGTGCACGTGTGCGTAGAGACGGGTAAGCGGATGGGGCAACAACGAGGGAGGAAAGAATTCGAGCGAGGTGGAAAGAACTCTGCGTGCGCGGGTTGAGGATGGACGTGGTAGTTTTTAATCTTGGTAAGGTTTTCTTGTTGAAATTCTTTTAAATTTTAGATCGTTCCCGACGTTGATGAAAGTCTCTTAAAATTCCTCTCTGGTATTTCTTGATTGCATCTCCCCCCTCCTCTTGTTGTTATTGTTGTCGAGGGCTGTAATTAACTCACGCGTTTATTTCGTTATTTAAAAAATATTCGTTCTGGTGCGCGAGATTAAATTCGTCCATCTCGTTAGATCCTTGTTTTTTTTTTTATGTTTATATCATCGTACTGTTTCGTGATTAGTATTATTACTTTGTAACATTGATTGAGATGTAATTTTTCTTTATTTCTTGCTATTTTTATACGTATATACCTTTAAATGAAAATTTGTTCGATCAAAAAAAAGTTTATGTGTAATACAATTTCGTTGCAATCAAAGGCAAAATTAATTTACTCGAATGTTTATAATTATTCGAAGTTTAAATCGTGTTTATTTTATTATATATTTCTCTCTCTATAAAAGATTCATGCATTTATAATTATGATCGTGTAAAAAAATACGCTTTATTCGTTAGGATAATTCGTTCCAATTCTCCACGATTTGTATTTTAATTTTATATATATGATTCTGATTCGAGCCTGATCTTCAGAATCTTCAGATCTTCAGATAGAGATGATATTTTTCTGCGATAGAGATATTTCGCTATCACAATCACTGTTGTTGCGAGTTATGAATGGAGATATCTTGCGTCATAATAATATTTTTACCATGGACATCCTTGTCTTGCATATCATTTATTAGAGTTCAGAATATATTTGAAAATTTGAGTAAAATATATTTTTTCTTTCTATTTATATTCTATTTACATTATCTAAAAAATTCAACTTTTAAATTTTTAAGAAAAAAACAACTATTCATTGAATGATTCATAGTTCCATTTTCTCTCATGCATTATTTGCAATACCATAAATCAATTTTCAATTCTAACAATACTATTCTATTTTTCTTCTGACAAAGATTTATTATTGTCTCCAAATATAACAATCGAACGAAGAAAAAACCAGTTCCACGAGGAGGACACAGAATTCATCAATCCAAACTCCATTCGTTTCTTCGAATTAAATGGTAATCCTAAATTACCATTACCATTTATTCCATCCAAGAATACTTGTATCACACAGTGAATACAAGTGCCAACGCGTGCTCTCGTCTCATTTAATTCTTCCAAATCATTAATACACCGCGAAAACGGCGAAGGGATTAACGATGTAACCGGATTTCACGGTTTTAACGATCCCGACGTCGTCGTTGCGCGGTGGAAAAGCGGTCGATCGGTGCTCATTACGCAATAAAGTTGTGACGGCACACTCGCAAAATGATCTATTCCCATGGCTCGTCTTTCCCCGGCTGAAAATCCACCTCTCCCCGCCATTTCCATCCTCCCCTCCTCTGGCTTTCTTCTCGAGAGCCTTCGTAGATCATGTCGCGCGAAAATAAATGATTTCCCCGTTTTTAACGAGATCGTAAATTACGGCGATGCTCCAAGTGTCTGGAAAGCGGCTCGCGAAAGAATCTTGGCGAGGAAAAAAGCGATGGAAAAATGGCGGGAGGAAGAAATGGTTGATGGTCCATCGGCCAACTTGTTCGAACGAAAAGTTAATGAAAATTAAAAATGGATTTGTTGAGTTTTGCGGAGGAAAAATGAGAAATTATTTGAGAATATTTCGTGAAGAATCTTTTTGACTTTGTATCTTCTTTGATTATTGTTTTTTTTTTTAGAAAGATATTCAAAATATTCGTTGGTAAATATAATTTTATCATATCGTGTAAATGTTTATTGCAAAACGAGGGAAATAAAATTAGAAAGTCGAGAAGAGTTGTTTTTATTATTCGTAAAAGTCTGCAATTGAAATTCGAAAAAGCAGTCAAGTGCAGGCAAGGGCTTGTCAACCAAGATACTTTTCCATTTCCTCAAGAACGATAGTTTGAACGGTTTTCTTTGCCTGTTGGATTTTCGTGACGCGGTTCATTCGAAATTGTCGAAAAATTGATGACAATTTTTCTCGATTTTATTATTTTTAAACAATTAATTACATTTTAAGAATTCAAAACAAGAATAATATAAACTCTTCGATTATTCATAAGCTTCGAAATATCGATACAAATGAATGAAATTTCCAAAGGAATGATACTTTCAACGAACAAAAGTTAATTTAATTAATCTCAATTTAAAATACCAATAAATAAATTCCTATACAAATAGATATTTATTTCTTACTGACAAAAATAAAAGTTTATCCTCTACTCGAATGAAAACTTGGTTTTATTTTCTAACTAGGAAAAAGAGAAGATCAATAGGAGTTATTTAAATATTTTTGAAAAAGAATCGTCGTAAATAATCAGAGGCAGCAACAAAATTATATGAAAGATGGAAGCGTTGGTCTACATATATTCCACATTTTCATCGCTCTTTTGTCCTCACGTCGGTTTCTGAACCATTTCCTCTCTTGTTTTCGACTTCTGGCCAAACACGGTTCAACGGAGAACCGATTTACATTTTGATTTAATTTATTCCATCGTAAACTCATACTGTTCGCCCCACACGTGTACGTGTATACACGCACGCGCGCGCTCTTATCACACCAACAAGGCATCCACCCTTTTTGCGGTGAAATTAAAAACGTTTACCTAGTCGAAATTGAAAGCTTTCGTTCCGAAGAATACACACGGGCGAAGTTTGTGTACGCTTTTGTGTATGAGAGGAATAGACGATAAACTAATAAAATGAATTTGAGTAAAGATTTTGAAATACTACTGAAACTTCGATTTTATGGAATTTTTATAGTGAGAATGTAAGGAAAATTGGATGAAATATTCTTTTTACCGATCTAGCAATTGATGAAATTAATGTTTCGATCACTTTCTATTCTTTTGAACACAATTTTATAACGATGCAAAATTTTAAAATTGTAGAAAAATATTGCCATGAGAAAATTATATTCAAAAGACGAAGCAAGGGATAAATTTCATCCCCTCGAAGAAAATTTCTGTTCAAAAAATAATCAATCCATTTTTAAACTATTATTTTCTCTCATATATAGGAATTTTTATTTCGATTATTAAATGAATTTCTGGATAAGATAATATTCAAATAAAATATAGAAAGTTATTTTAAAGTTATTATACAAAATGTATAAATATATATCCGACTATTATTGTTATATCCTTGATAAAATGAATAATAAATGTGCAAATAAAACGTTGAATTCGATTAATGAATAAAGAAATAAAGAATAAGGAATAAACAAATATTATAGATGAAGATAAAAAAGGAATAAAATTTCATTATACTTTTTTAAATGAAAGTTTGAAGTATAAAAATAAGTATATTCCCACGGGAATGTACTTTTTAGGAGAATTTTGCGCGAAACAATTCATCCACGTCAAATGAATGTCAAGTTGTGTCATGTTAATACGCGCAAATGTGTAAATTTAATTTTCACGAGTTACAAATACGTGGCGCACTAAATTAACCATTATGACATCGCATCGCAAGCTTCTAACGCAAACTACACGAAAATTCGTTATCATTTTCGTTTACCTGTAATATATATATATATATAATATCTGTCACATTCAATTAATTTCTGTTGATTAAGATTGTTTATCGAAAAATATTACCCATTACAAATTTAAACATTTCTACGTGTTTGATCTATCCTCAAATATTCCTATTCAGAAATATTTATATTCTATATTCGTTTCGATCGATTTCCTTTGATAAAATAAACGAAACGAAGATTCGAAAATTATAGAATTATTATTATATATTAATTATTATTATTATTATTATAATATTATATTATATTATTATTATTATATATTAGAAAATTTTAAACCTACATTCAATTATGGAAGGAAAATTTTGAATTTTATTACTCGATCGAACAACGAACGTAATTCGTACATTTTCCATTTCTTTTTGATAAAATTATCAGCAAAATAAAATAGAAAATCATCGACACTATTCACAAATTTACTTTTCTAAATCTTTCAATCCAAATACTGAAATTGGAAGATGATTTCCTTTCCAAAAAATAAACTGATTTTTTTCAATCGAAGAACCAAATTTGCAAATATTTATTACATTTATTACATAAAATAAAAAGAACATAAATTTCAATTCTCATATCCCGTATTCCCAACTTAAATCGTATTCATCTTATTATTCGAACCAATCGAAATAATTCAAATAATTAATTGATTCTGCTATTATTATATTACGTTTATTTCACGGGACAGATACACGATATTATACGAGATATTATCTCGTCACGATATAATATCTCTTCGTACACGTTCTCTTGAGTATCTATGAAACGTGATTTACGTTATTTAAGGGCGGCGTCAAATCATGGACCGTCAAAAGGAGAAGGGGAGCGATGAAAGACGAGAGACGTTTCTACCTTGGCTGGCCCGAAAGCCAACGAGGAAAAGCAATTCCGTACGAGATCTTAAAAGCACGGCGAGATTTCCACGGCGAGGGGAGTTTCTTTGGGCACGGTCCAACTTCCGGCGAAAAATTAATAATGAAATACTATTGGATACGGTCAGGGTCGAGGCACTCTGGGAAAACTTCTCGGCTCGATTTAATAAATGATGACCATTTTTAGCCAGATTCGCGCCACGTAGTTCCGTTCTGTCTCTTCCCGCGATTCATCTTCCGCTCCAGGTAGCGCGCTTCCTGTTACGTATTTTTATCAAGGAGAGAAAAGATTTCTACCGAAGTTGTTTCATAAATTTGAATCTTTTCCTTTCCATTTCTTCTCTTCTCCCTCCTTTGTTTCAATAAAGTAAAATCGTCGTGAAAATTTGAAAGAGAAAAGAAAAGGAGGGAAGGTTTAATTCGCGAGAGAACGATTTTAAAGATTTAAGTAAATTAAGTGATGATCGAAATCAATGAAAGCTGGGGGATCAGATTTTCGCGTCTTTCCAGATCTCGTCGATATACATCGAAGCGATACACAATGAAGACATTGTCTGTAATCGTAAATGCTCGTGAATGCAACGTTTGAATCGTGAATTCAAGCCTCGATGCAATCTCACGAGCAGCGAACCGTGTATTTTCTCCGACTAATCTGATCATTTCGTCACTATCAGTTTCCATTGTATATTCTCGAATATTATCACTGGAAACTAGCATAGCATAGTATTCCAGTGGATAGTTGATGTTTGATGTAAAACGTACTTATCGTCTTCTACTTTAATTGGTATTCTAATGTTCGTCTGGAATCGAACTTTAAATTCGTAAAATTTATTTTTTTTATCTTATATAAAATATTTCATCATTATTTGTAGAAATTTTAAATATTTAAACAGTATGAATCATTTAAATTAATTGAAAAGTACTTTTTTAGAATAAATAATATTAATTTGTGTGAAAGTTAACACTTAAATATTGAAATATTTTTATGAAATTAATATTTTATTAAATTAATCAAATTTCTGCATTGAATGCACAAATATTGATGCACTATAAATAAATATATATATATAATAAAAATTTAAATTAGTTCAATTTGAATATAAAGTGCATCAAGACTTTTATGATCAATTATATGTAACAATTTGATATTTTTTAATCCATACACTTTGCAAGAAGACAAGCAGCATTTCTCGAAGAGAGATTAGAGGAGGAAAAAATACATTTATCTAGAGACATACACAATAGTCATTTCATTTTCTCTTCTTGGAGAGAAATCCTGTTAAGATAAGAGAGATCAAGGATCGGATTATTGCTCAAAGGAAACCGAACGATTTAATGGCATCGTCTGGGTTCTCATCATCTGGCTCCAGGTACCAAAGGTATCGTTTTTATCGACGTTTCGGGAAAATATGTCAAACCGATATTCCAAACTACGTAGAAACCGATGCTTTTAACTCTCGATTAATTTTTAAATTTATGTCAAGACACCGAGGAGGTTGCGATCGATCAACCCCGTGGTCGAAAGCTTTTATTCAACGTACTCTCTCTCTCTCTCTCTCTCTCTTTCTCTCGTATTTACGATTACCAGATCGTGAATTAATGAAAACACACGAATCTCATCATTTTATGCATTTCTTCCACTCGCTAAATCTGGATATAGATGTAATTAAATACGTGTGCAAATTACACGACGTGATATTCGTTCATTTACGAATTTCTAGAATGATATAATTATTATAATTGGATGAAAATGATTTTATAAATAAAATTAATGATACGATGAGAATATATATTTTTTTCTATTATTTTCAATTTCAAATAAAAATGCGTATCTCTTATTATAATTTTTATAGCAACAATTCCTTTATAGAATAAAATTTTTGATAGAAATTATTTAAATAATTAATTATGAAATATTCGTTCTACCAGTGTATATGATTGTTATCTAGAAAGGATAAAAAATAATTGAACAAAAATAGTAATTTCCTCGCGATACTATTATATTATAGTTTTATACTATTATACTATAGTTTTCTATAATTGTACTTCAATGTGATACCACGCATATCACATTTTGCAAATTAAATTAAAAAGAAAAATCAATATCCAATTATATAATATAATTATATAATATAATATAATAATAAATTGGTAAACGAGTTAGTTACTCACCCTGCAAAAGCTGGTGATGGAGGATATCTGAAATAAAAAACAGAAAGGATTGATTAATTTGTTGGAATCCAATAGCACAAAGATAAATACATGATCGATTCAATCGTTTATCTTATGCCACATTCTAATATTATGAAGTTAAAGTATCTCTTAAACTATTGATTTTCTTGTTGTACAAATTGATTTTGAATTTATTATGAATTTAACGAGAAATGCATTTCTTGTATAAATTTACTCTTTTTGCAATTCGTTTTTACGTTTTGAAATAATGGAATTAAATTCAATACGTCAGCTATAACGATTATTTAAATATGGCGAATAAATTGATCAAAAGAAAATTAATGAAAAATTAACGATTGTTAATAGAGGATAATAAGTTAAGCTAGATAATCGGGAATAATCGAGATCTTAAATAGTCATAATTAATCGATCGAGGTTCCATTATTAATTCACCGTTATATTTATCAAAGATTAAAATATTCGTGGAATATCTTTAAAGAGTCGATTCTAGAATCCAAAATAAATGCATTTCCATCTTCATAGTTAGCTCGTTCTATCTTCAACTCTCTTCACCTAATACAAACTTAACTTAATAATTAAACCTCGATCAACATTTTTCACCAAGTTCTATTTTTCTTTTAGAATCAATTTTTCTAAATGTGTCCAACGAATATATAAATATCAATATTTACAATTATTATATATTTATATGAATTTCAATTCAGATTTTAATATTCGTTCAACAATTTTGCAACATCTTTTTTATTTCGATTCGACAAAAAAGGGAGTATTGAAATTCAAAGGTCATTCTCTTGCAGACGCATCGACGAAGATAGCTTTCGAGAATCCGATCGTGGGAAGCTACGAAAAAGTTTCGTGATTATCATAAGAAGTTTTGCGATGTTGGAACGGTTCTCGAAAGAGAGAGAGAGAGAGAGAGAGAGAGAAAAAACGGAGAGACATTTTACGTATTCCTCGACATTGCGATGGCCGAACTTCTGTGTACATCGGAATTAGATACCCAGGCTGAGTTGTCTTCGAGCTTCCACATCGTGCTTTCTGTTAATGGCCGCGCTTTTTTACATTCACCGCAATTCCCTGTTTTGTAACTTTCGTCCATGATTTCCGGACGGAAGGTGGGATGGGGGAAAATGGAGGGCGGCTTCAAAATTGTTCCGTCTCTTTGGTTCAACTGGAATTTTTTTATCGTTCGAAAAATATAAAATTGATAAAAATATGGGGTGATGTATCGATAACGGAATAATTTTTGGTCGATTTAACGTGGCAAATATTTTTGTGATTTGGGATAGGAGAAAGATATTTATATTGTTAAATGATAATTTAAAGAATTTATTTGTTTTTGTTTTTTAATTCGAAGTTGGGATTTTTAAAAAGAAATAATTCGTTTAATTCGATTGTTTAATTCGTTTTGATTAGTATAATTTGAAAGTATTTATATTATTATAATAAAAATATTTAAATTATTATATTTATTGATAGTACTTTCATGTATCAGATATAAAAATATGATAGTAAAAAATAAAATATAATAAAAAAATACTTCAAAATATATAATATATTACGATAGGACGTATTTATCTTTTATAATAAAAATAAAAATATTTAAAATAATTGATATATTTTCATGAAATCGCTGTTTAATATTCTTTCAAATATCTCGAATAATTTTCTTTATTTTTTTCTTAATTTTCCATGATATAGAAATTTATTGATTGAAAAATAAAAATTAATGAATGAAATATATATATTCATAAAAATAGCTTTTAAAGAATTGTGACAAAAAAATAATATAATTTACATATTGATCTTAATAAATTGGTACTACTACTCGTTGACCCAATTTTCGTATAATAACGTTTCCTCTTGAAACGAATTGTCCTCGTTTCAGCACAAAATCTTTTTCTTTTGCAATTGTAAAAAATAAGGAACATTGAGCCAATTCGTTGAATATTAATGTAAGAAGTAAAATTTATTAGATTAAATATAAAAAAAAAATTTGGTTAATATTGACCAATTTTTTCTGCGATAAATTAAAAGAAAAACAGTGTAAAAACACGAAGTAGTAACAATAACTAAATAATACTCTTCTACTCGGTTTCTTTTTTCTTTTGTTTTATTTTAATGTTTTATTTTAAATGTTTTATTTTATTGCTAGAGTGACTTTATTCTAAATTTAAAAAAAGTGGAAAATTTTGTTTTATTCTTTTTATTAGCACACTTTTAGTCACTTAGTTTTCTAGTTTAAATTTACAAATTTTAAGTTTTTTTCCTTTTTTCTTGCAATTTTTTCTACGACAAAAGAGTTCTATTTTCACAAATATATTTCGTCCTTCTATCTTTGTATCTTGAATTTATTCGTTCGAATTTATGCTATTGCTGTAAGAAAATAAATGTTATCAAAAAAGAAAAAAGAAACTTAAAAAGAGAAATAGATATATCTTTCCAACTTTATTTACAATCCTGTATATCGGATATTTATCTTATATCAGATAATCGAAGACTAGAACATAAATAAAAAGATATACATACAAAGATTAAAATATTCAAGAATATATCATCCCTCTTTAATCAAAATGTCACGATGTATAACAATGCATAATTGTTTTTTGAATATTCATCAAATTGTTTCAATTTTATCATTTCTTTGTTGTCTTTTAAGAATAAATAAAATAAACCATTAACACATAATTTTTAATCCAAATAATTAGAAAGTTAATCAAACAGAAAAATCATTGCCAATATCAACAAATGTCAATTATTGCATATTAAAATTTTAATTTTTTAAAAGAAAAAGAAATTAATTATACATCTCACTGATTTATTGTTAACGCGAGAAATTTTCGAGATAAAAAAAATTTCAGCTTCGAGCAACTTATGTGATTTTCTTACACATATACATCGGATAGAGTTTGATATGGCGTAACACTAACATCACGATAAGATATTGTCGACTCTCGACTTGGCAACCCCATTGTTCACCCCTGATCGGTTATCCGCTTCGCTGGTTTGCGATTAAATTCGCTGATGAAGTCGCTGCGATGAAGTTCGATCAAATTCATTACGTTTTGGCAAGGGGATTTTCGTTAAAATGTGGAATTCTAGGAATACAAGAGAAATTTTCACTGGGAAGTTTTAATAAGGTTCTGTCTTTACTTTTATTCTCTTCGGGAAAATGAAGTTGATATAATATTATGTTATATGATCGATGATTCAATTATATTTAAGTAATAAATTCTGTTGAAATAGAATTGTACTTTTTTCTTTTATAAATTGAATATTGTATATGCAATCGTATTGTTTTTTTTATATATATATATATTAATTGTAACAAATTATAACTCAAATAAATTATGATAAATAGAAATCAGAAGATAATTTAAATAAATGAATAATTAAAATTGTTTTTTTTTTATCATACGTGAATTTGTAAGAACTATTCGTTACATTTCAGATATTTTTAGCACATTTGGATTCTAGATATACGTGATAATGTATGTGATGTTTGACATTAATTGATCAAATATCATTACCTGATATGAATATCGGTAATCGTATACTAATTTCGTTGATTTATTACATTTACAAACATTATAGCATAACGTAATTGTATATTCATCAATATTTTATCGTTATATGTAATTAATCATTATGATACACATGCAATAGTAAATTACAGCTTATGTACAAAGACATATAGTTAGTTTAATTATATCAGATGATAATTCGCGATTTCAATAAGAGATTAAAGTCAGATTTTCCTGTTAATATTCTTTAATTAGATTATTTCAATATATATCTAACTAATACATTTTTAATTTAATAGATATTTTATAAGAAACACAAAGAGATTTAATTTTAATTCTCGTTAAATTAAACATTAATTGAAGAATTAATATTTTACAAGAAAAATTATATTTTACAAAAAAAATAAAAGAAAAATTCAAGTAATCAGAATTATTATTCCAAATAAAACTATTTCCTTAAAATACAATCATATTAACCTTAAATACCAATACCTTCATAATCCAAAAATCCTCAATTTCTAACAAATTTCTCGTCACTCAATAAAAAAAAAAAAAAAGAAAAGAAAACTTCGTTCAAAATCAATCTTGAGATCATCTCATATTCTTCCATTCCCAAAAAATATCCTTTGATACTCAAGTTACAAGTTAAAGCCTCGCCATGAGAAAGATTGTGCCATCTCTCGCGTGTCCAAGCGAATATGGTTCCATCGTGAATGCCAATCTCCATTCGCCTGTTTCTCTCTCTCTCTCTCTCTCTCTCTCCGTTTCTCCCGCCACCTTCTTTACATCGAAGGAAAAGCGCGGCGACC
>NW_006263570.1:1780808-1816816 GCF_000469605.1 Apis dorsata
ACGATTCAGAGCCACGCTCAGTGACACATTCATCCGAACGAAGACCGGAAAGGGATATTTCGTGTGTATATCCTGTCGACCAAGCTCGGCCAGCTATAAATCAACGAAAGGCGAATCGGTTTCAACTTATGCATCGATACAGACCCCTCGTCGCCGCCGAGGAAACTTGGAAATGCCTTGAATTTTCGTATCGAATTGTGCCATCTCCGCTCGGTTTCACCCGAAGGGGGATGGGCAGATGAAAATCCATACCCAGGCGAAATACCGTCGTCTCCCTTGCGCGCCGCATTTGCTACGCTCCAAGGGCTTTTTCTCGTTCGAGTAATTATGTTGAGAACGTATGTATGGAGGAGAAACTTGGAGGAAGGAAAAACAGTGGAGGAAAGCAGCGAAATTCTCGATCGAAATCGAGAAGAATAAAAAATAAAGGGATATTCGCTTGGATATCGATTTAAATTGAAGAAATTTTTGCATTGATTCTTCTTTTTTCTTTTTTTTTTATTTTATATATTTGGATAGAGGAACTTATTTCTGAATTTTCTGAGGTTTTTTACGAGTACGCGCTAAAATGTATTCTATTATTTAAAAGCAAATGCATTTTTTCCCAATGGGTTTTGAATTTTGAGGATACGCAATGTAATGAAAGAGACAATCCTTTCCAATTTTAACTCGAAACTATAAAGATAGAAAAGAAGTTTTTAAGTTGTTTCCAATATAAATAAAATATTTACCCCCTGAAATATATTTCTCGATAATTCTTGATTCCATTTTTAGCACACAAAATTTCACAATAATAAGAACCAAACCTTGTGAATATATTTTGAAAAGAGATACTCATCCAAATACTCTCCACACGTCTTCGAAGTTTCGAAATCCTCTCCATCAAACATATATCGAAAAACTTCCTTAATCCGTCTACTACAACGCATCGTAAACAATTATAAAATAAATCAACAAACCAACTCGCTCGACGTAATCCAGAAGAAAGCAACATATCCATTCCCAACGTATCCTCGATCCTATTCTCTCTGAAAACAATCTCCGAAGACAAACGAGAAGACGCGCCTTCACGCTTCGCCTGCGAGTGACACGCGCGTGTCCCTACCTCCACCCCCTACCTCGAGCGCTGTTCTCACCTTTAACGAGTACAGCTTGTCTCGAATTCACCTGCAACAGTGGTGGTGGGGGTGTCTAGACACCCAATCTCTCTGTCGCGCGTCGTGCGACTGCATTAGCCCGGAGCGGAAACTGTAGCCACCTGGGGCGTACACACGCGATCGACGGCTAAGATTCGGGCGGGTTTTCCTCGTGGGGAAAGGATGAATGCCAAGGATCGCCGTTTCAGCGAAGGAAACTTGCTGAAACTTCGTTCCTCGTACGAAAAAAAAAAAAGAAGGGGGACGAGATTATCGATATGGCGGAGAAAAGAAATTGGGGTGGTTTTAACGCGTCGAGGGAGGATAAAAGGGAGAGAGAATGTTGAGAGAGATTGAACTTTTGTCTGTCTTGCGTCGAAAGTGAAAATTGGTATTTTGATGACGGTGGAATATGATTGGAGGTATTAATAATAGTTTTATTTTATTTTGGATTTATGGAGAATCGTAGGTGAAGAAAAATTATTGGCGAGAATTTAAAAGTGGAGGATAGTTGGAAAAGTAGTAAATTTATAGAATTATAATTAGAAATACAAAAGTTTTTTTTATGGATGAAAGTAAAAATCATTTTTTGAATTAGTTAACATTCTTGTGTTGATACTTAGATATTTGTGTATGTATGAATTATTTTTAGTGAAAAAAACATAAAAAAAGAGTATATTTTTAGTGAATCATATTATTAATTAATATCAACTTATTATTATCAACAATATTCTCTGTAATCTTCATATTATTCAATTAAACTTCAATTTAAAAGAAAATTTAAATTTTATTATTTTTCTTTTTATCAAAAAATTATCAAATCTAGTCAAATCACCAAGATCAGAATTTTAGAATGAAAAAATTATTGAAATCATAAATTGAATGATATCTTGAAAATATCGAATGCTAATATGAGGATTAATTTCAAGAGAATAATAGAAATATAAATAATTTCCTTACAATTTTATTATAATAATAAATGATTTGTCTAATAATTGGATTATGAATCTATTTGAAATCTGATTGTTAATTTTTCTTTACAAATGATTTTGTGACAGAAAGAAATTTTCTGTATACATCTCTGTATATGTTTCATAAAAGCGAAAAAATGAATTTTTTCTGTTACATAAATGTATTTTGGTTACAAGTCAATTTATTGTCGTGAATGGTATGTCAAAGAACAATCTTCATGAAAATGATACATTGTAAATTAAAATAAATCTCATTAGTATGCTATTTCTGCAGCGGAATTTCACTTGTTGACTTACTGGTGGAATAAATTATAATGCAATTTCCATAAAATTGTTCTTTTTGTATAATCAGTAAGGTGTTATTTAAAATATGCATTAATATGAAAAGCAAATTGACCCAGTTTCAAAAAAATGTACAATTTGCTTCTTACATTACACTATAATATCCATATTAAAATATAGACACTTATTCTTCTTTAAAAGTAACTCATTTGCAACAAATATTATTGTATATTGTAATAATTTTTAACAAATTATTTCTCGATATATTGTAGAACATCTAAAATGTCAAAATATCCGAAAATTTTCTATTATATGATTGAATTTATGGATATTTAAATGATTTGGGAGACAAAGATTAAAATAAATTATTTAGTCTATAAATTATTTATCGTTACAGATATTGTTTTAATACAAATAATATGATAATTTAGTTTAAGAATGTTTATGTGTTTGTAATTAAATAAAGCATGAATATTTCATTATTTTCACCTCTGAATAATATTTTCATTATGAACGTAATTTATGTTATAATTTTTAATTCGAAATTCTTTAATCGAAGTCTAATTAATTAACTTATTAATTTATTAAAATTCTAAAGCCAAATGATCGGAAAATCCATTAGAAAAATAAAACTATTCAATAGAATTATAAAAATTGAATTTCTACATGAAAAATCGATGTTTTATTGATGAGTATGCACGAATGAATATTTTTTAACATATCTTTTGCATATCGATCATCAATCGAATATTTCTGAACACATTTCCAATTATACAAGAATTTTACCGATGAAATATCCATGCATTCACAACAAATTTAGAAAAATCAACACGAATGTTAAACTCTCGATATCTCAAGAGGCTGCCTCTCGCAATCTTGCTTAAAGAATTCGCTCGATGGAAATTCCAGTTACTCAGACGAGTTTTTATACATAAGACGATGATACCGTCTTTTAATCGTTTCACGTTGCACTCCTTTAATCGTTTCCTCCATTCATCGTGCTTAAGACGCGTCTCGCGAGATTAATAAAAGACACGAAAAACGACTATGAAAAGCGTCTATGAAATATCCACTCGAAAACGTTCAAGCGACTACAGAGAGTGTCGACTATTTTGCGAATCTTTCCCAGGGACGAAGCCAAGAAACGCGAGTCCTGAATAACGAATGAAAGAGACGTGTCTTCTCTCCTCTGTGTCGCAATTAATTCTACAACGACGGAATTTCTGCTGCAAATACACTTTACACACGATGGACTTTTTCTCTAAATGAAATATACCAATAGTGCTCGAATTAATATCCAGACTTTTGTCCATTTTTTAGAAAAAAATTATTTATTATCATCAATCTAATTCTTGACGATTTTATTCTACACAACAACTTTAATTGCAAGAATAAGAATTAATTATTAGAAATTTATACTTTATTTGTACGTAACATATTGAAAAAAGTAAAAATAAAAAGAAAAATTCAATAAAGTATATTTTAGCAACAATGTAATGTAATAATTTCATATTTGATCTTATTAGCATACTTTTGATTCTTAAGAACAATTAAATGACAAACTTCAATTATAACTTAATTGATAAGTCTTCACCATCATTATCTAGCTTCTCGAATCATCAATATATCAATAGCCTCTACATTCAAATGTAATATCGTGTCGGAAATATTCCTTTTCGCAGAACAGGAGAAATTCTCTTTTTCTGTCGTGTCTACGTCGATATTTATACGATATTTCTATCTGCCGCGTAGAGCACGTTAGCCGTGGTATAATCGTTCGATGTCAGGGGATCTGGTTCATCAATCATGAAGAGGCGACTCGTAGATGGCGCGAAAGACGTCCCCGTTATTGACATACCCGGGCTGGAGATATGCGCGTCTCTTTGATCGAAAGATCGACTGCCAATCGACAAGTATGCCGCGTATTCCATAATTTCCCTGGGAAATATTCGTAATACGGGGAAAATGAGATATTCGACGCGACAAGAGTGTTCAATGAAGCGAGATGTAGGGATGAAATGATAATATTAATGGAAAGTTGAGAAATTCGAAGATAAAACTTTGATTCTCGTTCTCTTAGGTAGGGATTCAATATTGTGCTTGGCGAATTTTGTCTTTAAAATTTATAAAAGTTCTGATAGAAAATAGAAAAAGAAGAAAAGAAAAGAAGAAAGTTTGTAAATAAATAATATAACGTTTGATATTAAAACTTGATATTATTGTAATTTTTATTTGTTATTAATAGTATTATGGTAATGGTATAGTTATAGTGATATCATTGCACATATTTTTGCAATGTTTTTTGAGAATATTCTTTCTGAAATACTTCATCGATAATTCATTAATATGTTTTTAAATTTTATTATCATTAAATAATAAAAATATTTGAATATTTTATTGGATAAAATGTGAGTGTAAAGTTATTATATTATATTATTATATCATAAAGTTATCATTATAAGTATAATCTATTATAGTATGAGTATTATTACTTAAATACACAATTAATTGGATTCTTAGCTAACAATAAAAATATATTTCATTCATCGCTTTAAGTGCTAAAAAATTATGACGAGAAAAAATCATGAACTTAACACATTAAATATAAAACAGTCTAAAAAACAGAATATCTAATTATTTTCTTTATTTACATTTTTCGCAGAACGCGTCATAAAAATAAAACTTTCGAGCTTCCAAAGTTTAATGCACCAGTCGAAGTTTCGAATGGCCAGACGAAAAACTGAGAAAACGCTTTAATGTCCTTTAAAGTGCACCGAATGATCTTTTATTCAACAACCGCGCATTTCATGAAAATTTATTGTACAATTATGGACCAAGTTTACACATTCGACTTCACAGATATTTTTTATTAATGCACGTTAATTCTTTTCAATCTCCTACAATTATTAATATGTTATTAATTCTCTATTTAAGAATTCAACTCAAAATAAAATAAGCGAAATTATTTAAAATTATTAGAAATAGAAAAATTACTCAAATATATCGACAATATTGACACAAAATAGAAACGTTAATTAAGAAATAATTTCAAGATTTATCCTAAATTTATGTGAATTCTTAATCAAATAAAACATGAAATTATTGTCATTATGTAACATGTTAATTCGAGACAAAGAAAATATTGACAAACGAATTATTTTCACGAGAAAGAACGATAATTTTCCCACTTCGTTTCACAATACCACTTTGATAGTGGTCAGTAGGGCAATGAAAAAGGAAACAAGAGCAATTATCGAGTGAAACACGAACATTGATCCACCATTTTGTCGATATTATATATACGCCAAGTTCGCGTAAATACAGGTTGTTTCAACATGTCAGTTCGCATAAACGTGAAATTATCGATAATCAAAGGATTGTAGTGGTATTACTCGATATCAAAGTCACGAAGAATTGACAATCAATTTTTTATAACACTCTAAAAGCAAACTTTAAAGCGAACTTTTCTCTTTCGTGTTATTAAAAAAAAATTCACGACGAGAATAAATATTTCATACGAAATATTTATAACTTTCCTTTTCAGATCGTCGAATAAATTTTGACTCTCTTTGTATATATATCGTAATTGTTTAAAAAAAATAATTCTTAAATTCGTCCATTGTTTATAAAAGAATCATAATCCTTTCTTTAATTAATTCACAAATATATGTCGAATTCGATGATACGAATATGAATAAAATTGAATATACGAATATACGAATAAAATTTTATATTATAAATTATTCTGTTTTCGAAAAATCAATCCACGTTTCATGCATCACCGTCCCCTTTCCGTTTCACGCGTTTCAAGATTCGCGAGAACTCGTATACTGGAATATTGTTCGGTGTGCAACGATATTCACGATATTCCTCGCCACTTCGTAATGGAAAAGACGGCACAGGTCGAGGAGGAAGCGGTGAACTAGTTATCAAGGAAGGTGAACTTGGCTGCGTACCATTCAGAGGCCGACCGGTTAGATTGAAACTGTCAAACTTTACCCCTCGAGTCCCAAGTTTCTTGCCGTGGCTTCCGGCCACGCTAGTGGTCTGTCCGACAGTTTGCGGTGATGTAGAAATTCGTTCTTCGAGTATATGCTTTTGTTTCCGCTATTATTTATGATCGAAGTTGGGTATGCAAACGAAAGATGTGGAACTTTGGTATCCATATTCGAAAATTTCAATCCGTTCGAAATATTGAATTGAGATCTTGTTATAATCGATTCTTTGGAATAAAGTTTACACGAATTTTTTTTATATTAATGATAAAAAAATTTGAATAATAATAATTTTAATGGGATTAACAGTGGTGAGAGATTTTTATCGATCGAAAAATTTAAGTAATTTAAATATCCATCGTAATCGAGAAAGTTTGTCTTTTTTTCGTGATGGAAAAGAAAGATGATAGAAAAAAGAATTGTTATTATATTCTTTGATGTAACTCTATTTATTTTGCTTATTGGTCTGGCTTTGGTTTTGGAGATGTTAATATCAAGAAATGTGAGTTATGTATATAAAAATCAATAACATGGAAATTAAATTAATTGGATTAATTCATATACTACGAATATTTATATTTAATTGCAAAAGATTTTTAAACATTTTACTGGATAGCATAGCTAATTCATAGCTTTTAATATCATAATGCCAATTTTACTGGAAACTCGAATAACAGAATAGATCGTAAAGTGGCATGAATCCATAAAATGGCTCGCATTATGCAACAGAATCCGGAATCCTTAAATCGTGATTGTGTATCGTGACAGTGGCTGCATTCCCCGTGCTATCGCCGATACAAGATAACAGATAACCGCAGAGAAATGTGTACTCTCATTTCTCGCGCGATAAACAAAGCTCCAAAGTCTAAAAATAGAGACTGTTGTTGGAAAAGAAATTTTTATTTCGAAAATTTCCTGCATTGATAAAATTACGATTAAATAATAAATCTTTTTAAGAAGCCAAAGTAATCAACATAATCTATCTATTATTTGATTTCTATGACATTAAACATTAAACGTGAATTTTGGCGCTCAAATCAAACACGATCGATCGGTATCGTACATAATCAATATGCTTATCGAAAATTAATTCCAACTAGCCTTTCGAAACGCCCTCGAGCCTAACGTTAAATCGAACGTGATGATCATCGATATTCGTTATAAAAGTTAAAATTCCAATAAAAAAATTAAACGAAACCTAGAAAATAAAACACAAAGAAATAATAAAAAGCGTCTTCTCAACGTCTCACGTCAATTATTATTTCAAAAAAATTACTATCAATGCGCAAAATTATCAATGGCCATTTTCCATTCTTCGACTGGTCAAAGTCAAAGAGATCAATCATCTTCTTAGACACCGAATCGATCTCGTGCGGATCCAGACACCGTGACACCCACCCCTTCGCGGCCGTCCATCTTGGCGAGAGCTAACGGGGACATAATCGCGTTTCATTTGCCGCGAAGGGGATCTTGGAAGGCCTATCTATTTCTGGCCGGCTATCCGTTATCTTGTATCGGAGATAGCCGCGCGGGGAATGCATCGCGGCTGCTTGCACGCCAACGATTTAAGGGGTGCGGATGCGGAAGGAGCTATCCCCCGCATGAATCAGGTCACCAATGCCATGCAGAAACCCGCACTAATGCTCCCGGCAAACTGCACTCCGGTTAATTTCCCCAATGTCCCCCTCGATCGTTCGACCGTTCCTACGTAATCGGCCGCGATCGATGCGTTTAAGGCTTTCTTGAATGGGGGGAGGGATGACCGTGACGGGGGAATGTTGTGAAACGAGATGAGAAATATCATTCCCTTGTTCTGTCCGTGCTTGCGAAGCTATTCAATTTATTGTGAGCATTTAATAAGGGAATTTTAATGAAATTTTGATACTTTTTGTAAATTGTAATAAGATTTAAGGATCGAAATCAATTTGTCGATATTTTTATCCTTTTGAATTTTACTTTCTTCTTTTTATGATGGAATAACGAAGCACTAGAATATTATGTTACAAGCTATTTGTTTCTTCAATTGCTAATTTAATAAATATACTTTAATTTTATATGGAAAGTTTTGCCTTGTCTTCTAATATTCATAGCATATTATGCTATAAGGAAATGTATCGAACTTTACATACGTAAATATTTATGAAACTTGTAAGATATTTTCAAAATTGAGAAATGTTTGAGAGATGTTGATACAGAATCTAATCAAGTATTTTCCAAAAATTAATTGTTCAAATTCGAATTTTTAATAATTCAGAGTGCCTCTTAAAAAAAAACAATGAACAAATTTGCCTGGAAACGGTAAATGAAAAAATATCGATTGAAATCTCATTGGTTGTTGCGAATAAAATCGATTCGACGATCACGAATACACGGTGGCGTTAAATCGACAAACCAGCTGGACTCTCCTCCCCTCCCGCGCCATGTTAACGCGTAAATAATTGCATTACCGACCCTATGGCGCGTAATACACGATGAATGTCGGTGTATACCCAGGACACACTAACGATATTGCTCTCACATCCGTTCGCCGATCTATTTGCTTCGGGACATCAACGTTGGACAACGAAATCGACCCGAGTACGCCGTGTTTCCGCTTTTAACGAGGTTAATACGAGGGTTCGTGGAGATCGTTTAGAGTGTCGATAGGGGGAAAGTTGATTCTTTCGTAGCCGCATAACGGAGACACAACATGAAACATCCCTGTGATGTTCTTATTTCATTCTATTTTTTTTTTATTATCTTCGATCTCGATGATTTCACGTAAAATATTATCGATTATTTATTTATTTACTTTAATAAATAGTTTAGAAGAACTATTTTAGTAAGTCTTAATTTTTATCCAACGAAAATACTTTTAATCGAAAATACACAAAGTATTTTAAATATAAATGAAAGAAAAAAGGAAATTGTTCTTTCTATTGTGATTTGATAATATGATCTATATAATTAAAAAATTTAATAAACATAAATGATCTTGTACATGTATATAATGAAATAGTACATAATACAAAATATGTTTTATTATATAGCTATTAGAAATATAAGAATTTAGTAGTAGAAGTCAATGTATAATCAGACTTATTACGTTTATTCATTCTATATATTTTGTATGTTGTACTTGGAAGTTTAATAAAAATATACTTTTTTGAATTTAAAAATGTTATAAATCTTGAACGAGATAAGTGTAAAAAATGATATATAAAATTTAGAGAAAAAATACAGATACATTCGTGTGATAATACAAATAGTTTTAATATTCTAAATTATATATACTATATATACTATAACTTTTTATAGAATAGTTAAATTCCTTAAACAATTACATTATAAATGTTCTTTCTGCCTCTAAATTTAAAATCATTACAAGTAAAATTTTTATACACTATTTTATATAAAGAATATATTATAATTTAATATAATTTAATGCAATAAAAAAGAAAATTACATTAAAACGAAAAATTCGTACTATTATGAATCATAATAACATAATAAATTTTCGAGAAATAAATCCAATAATTTTCCCAAATTATCAAAGAAAAATAATTTAAAACTTATTAAAACTTACTTGTAATCATATAAACAACAGAAATTTATAAATCACTTTATTTTATCTCAACAATTTTTCCTCGTTCAAGAAAAAGAAATTTCTTTATATTTCTTTCTTCTCCTCGACCAAGAAACAATCGATTCAAAACGATTTCAATATTCTTCCATTTATAAAATATACATTAATATCCAATATCTTCAATGTACCATCTTGTTTAATATCGAAATAAAAAGGTTAAACATCGTTAAACGTAGAAAATGAATGTATAACCCTGTTATGATATAAAATTCCTCGATATCGATAAAGTCTCCGCCAAGGAGAGCAGATATACACACAATAAAATTTAACGAACCGGCTCGACGACAATAACACGTATCGACGTGTTTTCAATTGAGAACGCGACATCTATTGGAAAACAGGCTTTCGATCCACACGGTTGGAGGGCCATCTACTAATATCTCCGTGTGTCTGCTGACAATTCTCCCTCGTTCACGCTCGAACGAGGAAGAATTTTGCGGGGTCCACGAAATTCTAAAGGAATATCGAAGAGATCAAAGGGAAAGTCGGGGAACGGGGATGCTTTCATTAATATTTCATGAAATATCCCTTGTTTGGCAGTTCGAGCCTCGATGCAACCAATACTCGAGGAACAGAAACCATCTTTGCGTATCTGTTGTCAATTTTTTCATCGTGAATGTGAACGCACTGAACTGTATATATATGAGTTTAATTTCGTGTCTAGGAATATTGGAAAAATTGAAAAGATTGATTTGTTAAAAAATGATTTGTGATTTTGAAATAAAAATTACAAGGATGGAATTTAAAATACTGAAACTAAATATAAATTTGGATTGTGTTAATTTTTGGACGATGAATGAAATATATATTGAATCTTATATTGAGATTGATTTGTGATTCAAAATTTGGAAAAACGTGTTGAAATATAAATATTTTGGGTATTAATTATATAATTTTGATATTAATTGAGTATTCTGGAATTCTATTAGACCAAAATATCATGGAATTTTATTAAAATAACTAAAAAGATAATGTATGACGTTATAATTGAAGTTGAGAGAAATCCAAATAGATATTATAAATTACATGATGATGATGAATAAAATTAATGTTTATTAATACACTTAAATTAATATATTTTCTTGCAATGAATTTTTTATTTTATAGCTTTTTTTTATTTTATAGCTTCTATATTCTGATTCAAATCAAATTATATATATATGTATGTATAATATAATAATAGTTATAATATTATTTTTTTAAAACATTAACAGTTTCATGAAAATATATTAATTATATTTAAAATTAAACATAGAGAATGTAAATGTATAGAATATAATAACAATTAATTGACATCATCATCATAATATATTATGTATTCTTTTAATATACAATATATAATTTTTTATAACATATTATATTCATATAATTTTTTTATGGAATATTATTCAAATATTTTCGAGAAATACCATATCTCTTTTTAACGTTTAAAGATTATTAAATTCATTGAGCTGTATGTACAGTATTGTACAGAATTAATCCAATAAATAAAAGAACAAACGAATTGCTAAAAAGATAAATTTACGCGAGAAAAACACGCAATCCAGAGGAAAATCTCGTTTATGAATCCAAAAAAAACTGAACCACTCTTTAAATATCTTTGCAAACTTGTTAAGCGTTACTCCTTCTTCCTCGATATTCATTATTAAAAAGCCTCAATCGAGAAACGATGCGCACAAGAAGCTTATTACTCAGTTTCGGTGCTGAATAAAACATCGAGCAAACGGTAGCACGTGCACGGACGAACGATTTAAAA
Organism: Apis dorsata; assembly: GCF_000469605.1. NCBI lineage: Eukaryota > Metazoa > Arthropoda > Insecta > Hymenoptera > Apidae > Apis > Apis dorsata. The sequence goes on from NW_006263570.1 coordinate 1,792,574, forward strand.
TATTCAATTCAACGTAAAGAGAAAAAACTCTTCTAAAAGTGAAGAATCGTATAAATTCATGATTTCGATTACCAAATCAATGCAATATAAAATTAGTCAAACGAATCATTATTATTATTATAAAATACCTTCATAAGAGATCAATTTTTGTATTTAATGTAAAGATTTGTCGAATGTTTTCTGTTTTTCTATATCTTTTAAACTCTACAGTAATTTTAATTATAACTGTCTAGTATTTAAAATTTTATTGTTTCCAATTACAGTCACAAGCGAATCAATAAATTAATATCGGATTAAAAAGATGTTTATAAACAAATATAAATAAATATCCTAATAATAAATCAATAAATTTTTCATAAATTACTTGCTGTATAAAAAATAATTCAAAATTAGAATTATTTTAAAGCATTGTGATGTTATTTCGAATATGAAGAAAATATGAAGTCAATTCGTGTTAAATCATTCGATTCCAAATATATAGATATTTAAACTTGAAATTTATAAAACGTAACACGTGAAAGTCAGTAGATTCATATAAGGTTCATATAACAATAAATGATCAGGATAATGATATCTTTCTTTCTTTTTTTTTTTTTTTCGTTTTTTAAATTTAATAACTAAATTCACGAAAACTAGACGAATGAATTTTCTTACCTCTTGAACTTTCCTGTGAACGATGATCCTGTGCCATTGATTATCGTCGAACCGGACCCGAACAGGCTTTATGTGCAGATCTAATCTCCCTTTGGCCAAAGTCATGCCCACAGCCACCCCTCCATCTCTTAGAGATATGGTCAGATAATCATCTCCTTCCCCTGAAATGATACGAAAAAAAAGGAAGTTACTTTGACGTGAATTAACCAGTTTCTTTTTTAATAGACTCGTGATATCGTGAGAAATAGATTAAAAACGTGATTGAAATATTTCTTAAAATTTTGATCTTTTAAAATTGAAGAAATTGAATGGAAAGGTGAGCAAAGTACGAAACAAGAAATTTCTATTAAAAAGAATTTGAGAATCTTTGAGATACATTGGTTAAAATTTTAAAAAATAATTCTGAAAAAATAGTGTATAATTTAATAAAACAATGCAAATATATCCGCCATACCTGTTGTGAAATGGATTTCCATGATACACAGATAAAGTAACTCATGCAATGGTAAAACAAAATAAATTTTTTTTTTTTTAATTAAAGGTATAATAAAAATCTACTTTATCTCAAACCATTCGTATTCTAATCTTTTCTTCTTCAACCAAAAAGAAAAAAGATACGTTATATGCTTGATTACATATAGTGAATCATTCTACATGATAATGGCATAATAATGAGTTACGAGCAGGGTACACATTTCAGAAAAGAACAATTGCGTTACATTTTTTTTTCTTTTTTACAAAGAAGGACTTCCCTTTTTTGAAATTTTAAATTTCACGGGCAATCAACCACAAATCATCGACAAAACCACCACGCGAACTTCCGATAATCCACGCGCAAATAAATGATAATCGCGCAAACAACCCGCGCACAACTCTCCCCCGATCTCTGATTTCTCATTATGCGTAACTTCGTTAAATCTCGCAAAGGGCAAAGGTCGCGAATGAGATTATAATTCGCGTTAATCCCCTGTAAATGTAAGATACACAGGTTCGAACGTGGATTTAATCCCCTCCCCGAGCATAATTATACGATTCCACCCCCCGAAAATAATAAAAATAAAGTGTCGTTTGTCGCGTCTTAATCCCTCGGCTCGTAACGAGCTCTCGCCGATATACCGGTATAATCCGCGGGCTTTTCAGTTCGTTCGCCACGATAATTATTAACGACGAACTCTCTCATCCTTCTCTATCTCTCTCTCTCGTTTGACCATGGATAACCATGGCAAACCGGAAAACGAAAAGGGGCGAAACTAATGGTAAGCGGATACAAACGATTTATACGCGTCGTTTCGAGTTCTAATCCAGTGTGAGGTCGATTGCCAGAGAAATCGTGGAAAAGAGGCTGATGAAGCTTTTTCTTTTTTCTCTCTTTTCTTTTTTCTTTTTATTTTCTTTTTATTTCATCCCCCCTCCTTTACTCGTGCGTCCTTTGGACCGTGGATTGTGGGGCGGGATTGGAAAATGGTATTACTACCGTTTGTTTTGCTGCGGTTGATGTTAATACTGTTTTATTATTATTGCGCGTGGGGATATTTGTAACCGTGTAAAATAGACGGTATAAATTTTATCAATTTATCCCGAAGCTTTGTGCTCGATATTGGTTTACTCCATGTTCTCATATCGTTCGGGCTTTTATTATAGCGGGGGTATGGATTTTATTTGCCGCTTCTGGATTTCTGCAATTCGTCCATTATTAATTGTTGTAGAAACGAATTTGGAATGAACGTTGAACACGTTTGGATAGCGTTTGGATTAAGAGAAATGGAATAAAAATGTTACAACTCTTCGAACTACGTACAATTCGAATCATTTGAACATTTGTACGAACACAGGCACGTAATATTTTATGTATCGAACGGGATTATTGTTGATTTTGATTATTTTAATTAGTTAGTTAATTAAGTCAATCTCAATGAAAAACTTTAGTAATTGGATTTTAGTAAAACGAATTGGAATGGAAATGTCTTGATTAAACAATTATATGCAAGGTTCGATCTCAAAAACAGATATGCAATAATTTAATTGTAAGACATGTCAATGTAATAACATTACGAATAAATCAATATTCGTCACACGTTTATACGTATTTATTCGAACAATTAATATTCGTTATTTGTGTTGCACGATTATGTATAGAAATTAATATTACCACTGTAATTTGAGTATAAACATTACGAGAGCTATTAAATATTTATTAAACAATTTATCAAAAATTTTCGTGGGAAAATTAAATTTACGATAATTTACCATTGAATATTATGATAAGATTAATAATTATTTTGTTTTATTATTAACAATTACACGTATTATTATATTTATTATTATTTTTATATTATTTGAATGTTAAATCATTCATTGAAAAGAATATTCAAATATTCTGTGAACTATTGTAAATATATAACGTAATTTTGTTCTACGGAATTATTGTATCATTTTCAAAAAAAAAAATGTGTCACACATTTTTAGAATTCCACTTCACCAAGCATCTTGTAACCACTTCTAAAAGTCTCTTTTTTACTACGGTATTTGCATTTAGACCGCAGGCTAATTATTCCGAAGTTAAGGCATGTAAAAAATGCAGACTGCACCGTAGACTTAATTGCACCCAGCAATTTGCATATGCCTAACTGCATGACGCGTGCATCGTCCTTTTTAATTGTGTCAAAACAAGCATTTTGTACACTGTCTAAGATCCAAAATTTTGAAAACGAGATATTGTATTTAATTTTATATTTTAATTATATTTTAATTATATTTTAATTTGAATTAAAATATTATAGCATATAGATAAATTATAATTATAATAATTTAGATTATAAATAATCATTTTCTTTGTGAAATTTATGAGAAGAAATTTGCAATTGGAGAATAAAAATATTGTCTCTAGAAGACTTAATAAATATGAAAAACATGCAATTGAACTAAAATAATGCACTTGAATCGAAATGATGAGTAAAATTTCTTTTCAAATGAATGAAATAATTATTAAATTATTATCTATTGAATATTTTCATTATATTAATAAAATAACATTTCATGTTTGAAAATGATCGTGTCTTGTAAAATAAAATCAAATAGAAAAATATTCAATTCAATTTACATTCTGTATAAAAATACATTTTTTCATTTTATACAAGTATAATTAATATAAAACTATTTCATGTTAAAATATTTTATGAAGTTGTACGTGTTTATTGCTATTATTTTATTATTTTATATACATTACATTCTTCTATTTATTTTTATAAATAAATAAAAGAAATTATACATATGTATATACAGTCAATAGGATTGCCTTTTTTGTTAAATATGAATAAATCTTTATTCGTCATGTCATCCATTATTGTTGTCAATAAAAATCTGAATATTTCAATACTAAATTGAATAAGTGAGTTCCCCATATTGGGGAAACTGAAAATTAAAAAAACATAGATAACAGAATTTCAAAGTATTCGAAATTGGATGTTGGATACAGTAGAATGAAAATAAAATATTGGAATAAACAAACCGATACAGGAATTTGATTTAATTTCATTTGCAAAAATAATATTTTGTATTTATTCTTTACAATTCTCTGTTAACATGTACATAGCTTGAAATTTTGTAAAACTTTATATTAAACTTCAAAATAATTGAAACCTTTAATATAGTTACAATTTTCTTTATTTTGTACATATTGTACAACATTGAAAAGCTAATAATATAAAATTAATGGTATAAATCTCTTCAATAAGTATCTATTGACCTAATTCCAAATAAAATTAAAAAAATAATAAAAATACTTACTTTGATATCTCATAATGTAATGTAAATTAAATTATTGTTATGTGACTATGCATAAATCTTTCTTATTATTTATATCATTATCAGAAATAAGTTTCAGTATAAAAGTTAAAAATTGCGTTCAAATGAGAAAGAAAGTGTTTATAAATATCTTAGAAGAAAGTGAAAATTGTAAAAATGTAAAAAAGCAAGTAAATTTATCATTAAATGATTATCGAAGGAAATTCGAAATTGAGATGAAGCAATGGAACAAAAACCATTGGTATGAAACATTTACAACTAATAAAATACAGAAACTTTTAATTACCGGTTGGGCAGGAAGCGCGATTACGTCCATTGGCTGTTTGAAAAGAAAAGCGTTCATAAATATATAATTTTAAAAACACTTTGTTTTATGAGGTATGAATGAGGATGAATCTAAACACTGAAAACTGCTTTCTAAGAAATGCATGAAAATAAAGAAAAATTAACTTCTATCAGCCTATTTTAATATTCTTTTTGTTACATTATTTCATATCTCTCTTCTTTTCACCTCTCAGTTGATTTTATTTCAAAGAGAGATGTTGCAATGTTCTTAGAATAAAATGTTTATAGTGAACTAAATTATATATTGCCTGCGTTTGTAACTTGCAAAATTGAAAATTATTGTTTCTAGAAAAGTTGTGTGTATTAAGGGATCACGTATTTTAAGTCTGACTTCCTGGCAGAAAAATTTTTACCTGTGTAAATGTAACTACTGTCCATACAAAAAATATCATATGGTAAACAATATCATAAAAAAGATTTTAAGAGAATCTCATAAAGAAATTTTCTTACAAAATTTTTAATTAAGACAACAATATTAAATTAAATTTTCAAGTTTTTAGAAATCCAACCTATACCTTACTTTCTACAGTTTATTTTAGAAAGCGAAAATTTAAAACTAAATTTAAAATTAAAAAAATTTAAAACTATCTTTGAGTGTTAAAATTTTAACAAATAATGCAATCAAAACAATTGCAATTATTTTTCTCACAAATAATTTTTATCATTAAATAATAACCATCCTATCTTCCCTCCATTACTTCATTCCCATATACTCTAATCCAAAAACAGAAAGAAACAATACTTTTCTCTCTCTCAATCTCTCTTTCTCTCTCTCTCAAAACGAATCCGATAAAAATCGCCATTTGAAAATCCTCCTACGAGCGGACTGTATATATATAATCCAACCTCGCATGGATAAATTAGTCAAACAAGACATCCCTAGCCACAGATTAATACAAAAGATATTAAGCAGAAGTAGAATTGGCTGATAAGTATCTCGAGGATACATACTATCTGGTTCAGCCGCATCGCAATGGAAACAGGATGGGAGGAGGGCAGGAGGAGGCTGCGGCACCGTGAACTCGAAAACCTGTACACGTACACACGCAACCACTTTCCGCAATGCTGTAACACACGCATCTACACACACAGATTCACGTGCACACCTATACACAGATGAATTCGTCCATGCACAGGGCACGTTCTACTTTCGCCACGGCGCATCTCCACCAAGCTCCGCAGTATCCGGCCCCAGCACGCTCATTTGTTCTCCAGATAAGCTATACCGATGGTCAACCGTTTAAATTATGCACATTTTTGTCGGTACAGGGGACCGTGATGTCGGGGCAAGAGTTTCTTGTTTAGAGATCAAAAGGAATGCGTGAGATGTCTTAGAGGGGGTGGTTTGTTCGTTTGAAAAGAGTAATAGGGAAAATAATTATCCGTGGTGAATTATTATCCACGATTTAAATCAACGAATCGAATTTTGCAGAAAGTTTGATAATGTTGAAATTGATAATATCGTTGGTTTGATCGAATGCAATAAATATCCAACATCGAATTTAATGTTACAGAAATAAACTTTTAATTAAAATACACGCTGTGTTTGGAAGATAAATCACATTAAATCCTCGTCCAATGAATTTGGACAATTTAAGATTTTGTGTGCTCTTTTGTGTTTCAAGTGTTTCCAATTTAAAACAATACGCTGTAAATATCAAGGCAACGCGCAACTCTAAAGCAACTCTCGCATTCGTTATGATTCTCTTTTCAGTTTCAGTCATAGGAATATTTCTACGTAAACCTCTGATATCTCGTAACGCCACTTCAAATGCTCCATCGAGTCGCATAAATTCTCGACGAGAGCACTTCTTCGTTTCTTTCATACGAGCACCGTGCTCGTCCCTCCCACTTTTACTATTTTTCGTCTGTCCTACTTGCGTTTCTCATCTCTCGCTACGTTCCACCAAGCTTCGCCAATTTAAGCTCGTGACCTCGTCGCGGCTATTCCTCCGCATTGTTTCACGTTCGTTAAATTATGCGTTGAAATTATTTCTCCAATTCCTGGATATTTTTTTCTTTTTTTTGGTTGCCTGTCTTACTTTTCGTGGGGATGAATCTTTAATAATTTTTAGATTTTTAATTATTGGAACGTCAAAGTTGTATCGCGTGAATTAAAATGATACGATATTTATATTTATAATTTTTATCATTTAGTCCGTTTAGAGATATAGAGAGGAATTAAAAAATTTTATATTTGTAATATATAAAGAAGATTTAACAGAGAATGAAAAAAATTGTATATGTAGAGAGATATGAAATTATCTCATCAATGGAATAATTTGTTCAAGGAGTAACATGGACAAGAACAGTAAATTAAATTTTCATTTCCTTGTGTGTATTAAATTTCGTTCCTTCGAATAAAATTTTAATCATAGCTTTTTAAAAACTCAATATATTGAAACGAAATAAATTTCAGACAATTTCACGTACTTTTATCAATGATTAATTAGTTTCAGATCCTCAGATTTATCAATTTTAGAATACCAAAAATATCTTTAAATGCAATTGTAATTTCATTCAAACAATTTATTAAATAGAAATTATTTAATGAATTATTAATTTAAAAAAATTAATTAATCTTAACTAAATTAAATTTAAATATTATAATACACTACAGCTAATATCAATTTGAAAAAAAATAGATTTTCTCAAAAATTTATATATTAATTACCTCAAATAAAACCATTTCGAATACTTGTGTCAGAGAAAAGAAAATAATAAATAAATAAACACGTATCATATTATTATAAATATTATATATAATCACACATTCTAAAAATCTGACGAATTTTGAAATACCGATCGAATATAAAAACAATAAAAATTCTATCAACAGAAAATAATCTCGTTAATCCAAAAAACCTCACTCTCTTAATGCCCTTATATTTCTCTAATTCTTTCCCCATCCATCAAACCGCGAAATACCGATACCAATCTCCACCCACCCTCCTAACTAAGAAAACCACTCGTAATACCGCACAATGTATCGCCCAATCCTCCAAAGCAACTACTCGAAGCTCGATAATCGGGGCTTGCATCGACACAACAACCGGTGTAAAAGTGGCAGAGCAGCATCAGGCTCGACCCTAATTGCAATTATCGTCATCCACTACTTCTTCCAATTCTCCGATGCCCGCGATTATCCGGTTCTATTTACAGAAGCGGAGGTAACGAGGGAAGGGAGGAGGGGATGGAAGATCACGTGTGAGATATTGCATTGGCCATATCCACACGGGGATCCACAAGGCCCTGGAACGAAATCCAACTGGCAGAGGAGTATGATGTGTTATCGATAAAGGGGAAGGATTCCTTTGGGGAATTTTGACGTCAATAAGAAGCCAACTTACGGTTCTGTAATTATCGGAACTGAAAGCCGTGATATTAGCAGCGAGATCTATGTGACATTGGCGAGATGTTCTTCTTGGTTGTCGTGGATCATCCCCTTTGTGACAAGACAAATCGGTTTGTACGGTGTCTTTGGAAACGTTGTTGTCGAATACAATGGTGGACCGTGTACAGTGGAATCAAGAATTGAGTTATCGGGGTTTCCAGGGGATGAAGAAAGAGAAATAGAATAATTTGTAATTATTTGAAGGTGTTTGCTTCGAATGGAAGAAAGTGGTTAATCTATTTATATGGCATTTTTGGAAATTGTTGATCCACAATGATGGATTATATTTATTAAAGAGTTAAGAGTTAGGTTATTGGAATGATTATTCTAAGGATGAAAAAAATAGTTTGTGATTTTAGAATCTATTGTGATTGGTGTCTGTTCAAAGTAAAAGAAAGAAATTGTTGATTTATGATATATCATAAAACAGAGTTAGATTTTCGAAATCAATTTGAAAAATTGTGATGATTAATCAGTGATTAATTAGATTTGTACTGTGTTTATTGTTATTTTAATAATCATGTATTAATTAGAACAGAATTTTTGTAATTATTATTACTCTGAGCAAAAGAAATGAAAATAATCCAAAACAAACTTGTAAGTATAAAATGAATCATGTATAGTGTATAATCTCCTTCTGTCATCTAGTTGTCATCTAATCAAGTTGTTTTTATTTGATATTCTGCATTAATGAATAAATTATGAATCTATTGAGTTAATAAAAAAATTTTAAATAAACAATTTGAAATAAACAGATTTAACAAATTATTATTTAATAGAAAATTCTTAAATAATACAGGATTATGTTTTTCAAATTTTAAAAAATAGATAATTCGCAATTGGAGTCAATAGAAATCAAAATTTCTTATTGAATTTAATAAAGTAGAAGATAAAATGTTTTTTTCGGTGAATGAGCAATATTATAATTACAAATTTGATTACTCGCTTTCCATAATTTTCATCGCATGAATAAATTCATATAATAATACGATCACACGGAAATAAACGGAAATAAATTGAACTTATTAAGAGAAAATTATGTGCAGCTAGAACTAATGTGTGTGAATAATAAAAATAAATGAAAAATAACAGAACGATATATAACAAAAAGAGTAAACAAATTTCCTTAATTAAATTAAAATTAAAAATATTTCTTTTTCTCTTTTTGATAAAAGAATTGATCGATATAATTTTTTCAACCACATAACCCTCTTTCACGTCGACGAGACGAGAATTCAATTACATTTAAAAAAATTTAACTTCCTCCTCAAGAACATAATTCGTCGCGGACGGAGCATCTACAAGTTTGAAGCAATTTACGAAGCACGAAGCTAGGGACATTTACTTTTTTTTTTTTCTTTATTTCTAGTACCTTCAGTCGCAATAGGGATCTGAGAGCTAGTAAGAAGCAGTGACTGCAATGCGAATATTTCGTCGGTTCCATGTATATTTAATTCATGTGAGAACCGCAAGAGGTTTCGACAGAGAGGGAACGAAATTCACAGGATGTGTTTAAAATTTAGAGGGATTTCATAAAATGATTTTGCTTATCAAAGGTTAGTTCCTTGATCCATTTGAGAATCTTCTTGAGAATTCTTTTTAATCTTGATTTTGCGTTTGTGTGATTGTGACTAATGTAAATGTAACTATTATAATTCAAATAATCTCTTATTTTAATTCAATCACATTGTTAAGATCAAGATATCTTATATAATATTATTTATAGGAATATTATTTATAGAAATATACAGAAATATATAATTATAAAAAAAATTTATTTTAAAGAGGATTTGTCGTAAATTTTATTATTTTGAAATTGATGAAAAAAATCTCTTAACTTTTTGAATATAGAGCTTTCTTTTATTCTATAGTATTTAAAATTGAATATTATTCAAATTATCAAAATATTCTATACCTATTGTATTTATTGCAAATTTTTAAATGATATTGATATTGATATTGATAATGATCTATAATTTTTTTATTATATTTCAATTAAATTTTTGCAATATATCATGATAGGATGAAAATTCTTATTTATTTGAAGATTATATTTTTCTAATCTAATCTACAAACTATAAAACTTTAATTTTAGATAGATTTTCAACAAAAAATTCTTCTTTAAAATTAGCAATCTAAAAGCAATGAATTAAAATTTTTTAAATGTTGCTACTTTTTATAGTATTTAAACAATTTTAAACTAAATGGTATAGATGAAATCTTAAATATAAATATTTCTATTGATTTTAAATAAAAGCAAATCCTATTATTTTAATGCTTGTCTCATATATCTATAAGTATCTATAAGCAATAGTAATAATAGTAATAAAAAAGATGAAAATATTACTACGTTTTATAATAAATGCTATGGATCAAACAATAAGCTCTAATGAATTCTATATTAAAATTCAATGAAAATAAAAAAAGAATCATTTCGATGAAAATTCTCTATATAAAGCATTTATATTTATAAAATGGAAATATTTTCTTGTTGATATATAATTTAATCTAATGAACTTGATGTTTGAACGAAATAAAAAGTATCGAATATTGTCCAATTAAATTTATCAGAACAACTTACCGGAATAAAATAAAAGGCCATTCGGTTGCTTTGTTTTAAATTGCAAATTAACGGTTTCCTGTGTGCTCAAAATTGGATCTCCTTTGCTCAAATCTATCGTGAGATATTCCGTTCCTTTGAAAGAGGCTTCGGAAGGCGCTTTATCTGTAACAAAACGGGGTGCACGAATAAGTGAAATGTATTATATTAGTGAAGAAGAAAAATTATAAATGCAAAGTGCAGAACAAATGTATGTGATATGATAATATTTTAAAAGACTAGATCACATAGAAAAATATAGTGAAGATTAAAAACGAAATTAAAAACAATGAATAAAACAAATATAGTGGATAGTAATTGGAAAATTGCAATGCATATTGTCAAAGATTTGTTGCATTTACATTTAGTAATAAGTTAAATGTATATATTTTACATGATTAATGTGCTAAAAATAAAAAATAATAATTTAAAACACTTAGATGAAATTATATATATAATAATTATATAATTTCTTTATATGATTATATTTTTTTTTAAATTATATTTATTAATTTATAATTTACTATGAATATTGTTTATATATTTATTATTTATTTAGAAGAATCATTATATATTATATATATTATATATATTATATATATTCTTTAAAAAATGAAAAAAAAAGAAATTTATTTAGTCAAACTTAATTAAATTGATAATACTTTAAAAAACTTTTAAGTTGTATTATTTAAAAAAAAACATTGCTAATTGTTATTATATGTTAAAAAATTTATAAAGCATTTTAATAACACTTAAATATTTATTATATGAACATAAGGTTTCAGAGAAAAATAATTTTAATTGAAAAATATAATTGTGTCATTATTTTCATCTAGATCTAGATCAAATAACTTTATAATTATAATAAATTAAAAATAATCCAAAACCATTTAATACTTAATAATACTTAATAATTTTATAAAGTGTAACGCAATGTTATCGTATTCTATTTAAAAGTAAAAAAAGGAAATGTTAAATTTCTGAACACATGAAAGTTCCATTAAGAAAGTAATCCAATTTTATGGATTATGCTTGTACCTAGAATTTCTACCATGGTAACTGATTAAATTTTATCCTCAACGACTGAGAAGTTTTTTTTTCGTAATAATGAACATTCTACTGAATAATTTAAACGTAATTTAAAACAATACTTTCTATATTTCTTATGTAAAATTGAAAAGAGAAGCAAATATTGAATTTAATAATGTATGCATGGTTTATTTAAAAGAAATACAAATTATAATTATTGGAAATGTTTATTTCGAATAATTAATATCATTAGAAAATGATAATAGAGAATAAAAATTATTTTAAATGACAAATTAATTAAATATATTTATATTTTTATAATTATATCGTTCAAATAAATACTTCAAATAAATACTAAATAATAAATATTAAAAATAATTTGTATTTTAAATACACGATTATTCAAATAATATGAAAAATAACACAATAAATCAAAAATAAAATAAAAAACTTTATTTAAATAATTATTTAAGTAAGAGTTTATTTCGATAATGGAAAATTCTGTTTTAAAACAATAAATTGTAGATTTATTTGTACGTATATAGCATAAGATACATAAGATAAAATAGCTTTTATATACGTTATATCTACTATAAATATTACAGAGCAGTTTTGTATTTTGAATAATAATAATCCTGATCTTGATGATTATTAACATGCATAAAATCAGATAAATCTACTCAAGAGTTGTAGATAAACTAAAATTCCTAACTCCTGATTTTAAGTTTAAAGTATATATTTCTCAGATTTTTAAAAATAGATAAATTGTTAATTATTATTAACCTTTATCAAGCATTAATTACTTTATTACTTATATAAAATATACCACGTCAGAGATAAAATTCATCAAGTATTAAGATATAAATGATTGATTCTGGCATTATGTAATTTATGACAACTCTCCTTATACTTGCCATATACGATGAATATCAAATAGCAACCTCGAAAGTCTTCATCTAAATACAAATTCATGTAATCCTCTGCCCTGATTTCTATTATCCTATCATCTAAGACTCAAATCTGGAAGGAAGTCTTACTGATGAATCTAGCAGGCTCCAAGCGGAACGTACTTCCTCTTCCTTTCATTACAACGGTATAATACTCCTTATTGGTGGACATGCATTTGGACGGAGGTTAAGGTAGACTCGATATTTTAGAAGATGATTTATGAGCATAGTTAAGACTTTAATCACGGAAGGAACTCTTATTAACGATAATAACACAATACCCAGTGTAATACAACTTGCATACATATTCCAGATATATTTATAATATTAGAAATCTTCTCTGTAATTTCATGAAATTTTATATTTTTTTTAGAGATAAATTAGAAAATTATAAATATCTTTTGAGTTTGAAAATAATGAATTCCATATAATAAATATATATAGAAATATTTATTTATAACAATATTTTTTATTAGAAATTATTTAAGTTTACTCTTTTTGACTTGCTACTTAAAAATTTTAACCAAATACAGTTTTATTGTTTCATTGAAAATAAAAGAATCAAACAAAAATCAATAAATATATTGTTAAAATTTTAATCGATTAAAATTATTATTATAAAATATAGATTTTTATCATATTGTTAAACATCAATACGTTCAATTAAAATTGCCATACAGATTAAAATTCGTCTACTCTTAACGATTATTTCCATAATTTTTATCGCCAATAATCCAACAAAGATAAATTTCATCCCTTCACTCAATTTTCAATCGAAACATCCCTCACCAAGGGAATCTTAAACGCTATAAAGACACCCCTTTTCTCGAGATCCACAAAGGGCCAACGAAGGTGGATCCGTTTCAAGTTGAGCTTAATTAAAAGCAACGAGCGTGGCACAAGGGCGCGCTTCTTCCCTTATTCCTCCTTTTTATTCCTCTCCCAATACGCTCGAGCTTTTTAATTCAGTCTCAAGATATCTGATCTCGCCTACGTAGCCGCGAATACGCGTCCTTGCGAGACCTCTCTCTCTTTCTCCTTCTTTCTCTCCTTCATTATTTTCCATCTTGCCATTGTGATGGCGCGGCCAAACAAAAGTGCACCGACGCAAGGCCAGGCCAAAAAGGTCGCAAGACGGGCTTTTAATGACCCTGGCTTAGCGCCAAATCGCGTCTCTTCAGGCTTGAATGCACCGAGCCACCGATTGAAATGTTCATTACCACCGCAAATCATCCTACGATACTCGAGCGACAATACCCTCTATGGGATGCAGCTCGTCGAGGAATCTCGAATGCAATGGGGTACGTATGATTTACAATTAATTGAAGAGCATTGCGCATTCCAAGAGAATTTGTGTTTCGATGTAGAATTTCTATTGTAAAATTATTTGTTCTCTTGTTTAACATAGCATTTTAGAAGTTATAGACAGTTTAAGAAAATTGTTTGTTATCCTTTTATTTTATGATTTCTTTGGTCACTTTGCTTTATGAGAATTTTTAAATAATAATTATATTTATTAAGACTTTTATTAAATATTTATACATCGTTTGATTCTAATTTCAAGACAAAAGAGATCTGTTTCAAGACTTCTTTATCAGAATAATTACAACGTTCATCGACTCGTACAATGTTGATATTCATCGTATAAAACTATTCTTTTTACTTATATGTTCTTCTGGAAGACTGCGCACCTTGTTTCGAAATTCTTCTTCTAAAGCCCATGCACCATGTCAGAAATATACCTCCTCCATCCGAAGTATTCCACTTAATAGCACGACATTGTTCACTTGCACGTTCCTTGACCCTGCTCGTTTCAATCTCCACGAGAGGGTGGCTCGCACGAGTATCAAGAGGATCGTCGAGCTGTTTGCGATTGTCTACCTACCGAAGAAAGACACTTTCACGGATGGGGAAGCTTGGCGGAAGATCGCCTTCCCCACGGCTTCCTGTCCTCCGCCTTCACAACGAAGAAACGTGGACAGCGACGTGAACACGATTTTTCTCCTCTTCCTCCTCTTTTATCGTCGAAAAGAAGGAAACACGCGTGGAAGTGTCATTAGCCACGTCGAAGGATAAAATCCTCGAGGATCCTCTTCTTGTCTCTCTCTCTCTCTCTCTCTTTCCTTCTCTCTCTCTGTCTCTCTTTCGTTTTTAACCGTTATTCACGAAAGAAAAGTGGCGAGAGGGTAAATGAAACGACGCCTGGGATCTAATCCTGTTAAACGAAAACGGTTTGCATCGGCTTCGTTGAGCGGAGAGGAGAGGTTGCGGGGAGGAAAAAAAGGAAGACGCTTTGATGTCATCCCGATGCGACCTCGCTTCTCCTTTTGTTTGGATTTTTCGTGGAGAGAATAGTGGATGAGTTTGAGGTTGATTTCTTGGTCTTTTTTTTTAGCGAATCTCGTTTAGAGAAAAGATAATAATCTCGGTTTGTTTCGAAAATGTGAATTGTTTGTATTCGAATGCGATTATTGCTTCTCTTTTTTGAGGCAAAATGATGTGATATCGAAGAATTTAATGAATTGAATTGTTATATATTTAATGTAATTTAATAAATGAAAATTCGTTGAAACAATTTTTGGAAATTTTAATAAATGAGAATAAATTAATCGTATTTTTTACTAAATCACAAATATATCAAAACTAATTCGTGATACGATATGATTATTAGAATAAACATTTTTATTTATTTGAAATGATAACATTTGTTACAATTTATTCAAAGAAATAATAAAAAAAACATAATAATGATTTTTAATTGTCGTATTAATCAACTTGTTTATAAAACAACTCAGCATTATATCTATATATCACATATTTCAATGTTTGATAAAATTTTAATAATTAAAATCTTCATAACACGATCAATAATATTGACAATACCGTTGAAAATATTAGCAAAAACATTAATATTTTTAACACACCATTACCACAACATTTGTAATTCGCCCATTGTTTTCAAGATTTCAACCGATCAAAATTATCATTGATAATAATAATAATAACAATATTAATCCTCTTTAAGCAAATTCTGGCCTAATTAAACGAGAACTATACGTATCGTCGAACAAACCAATACATTAAAAACAGCCTCTTATGCATCAAGATAAGTGATTTATCCTTTCACCCTTCTTGAAACTTCCGGCAGACGAGAAAAGAAAGGAAAGGAGGAAGAAGGAAAATAAATTTCAAACGGAAGAGCGGCCAATTTACCACAAGGCATGGCAGGCCCCCTTTTAAACACGGTTCACGCTAACTCGGCTTACTCGAACACGCTTCTTCATTCATTAGACAGCGGTTCGGTACGCAGGAGAAGTGGCTGAAGGAGAACTTTTCAACACGCGATTTCAGCTTCGAGAAGAGAGAAAGTCGAGCAACGCAAAACTGCTCCCCCCGAAAGGAGATTGCTCGAGGATCGAAGCCCTCACCGGCTTCGACTAATTGTGGAACACGCGCCACGAACCACGACTCGTTCAATTGATGAAGGAAACTTCGACATTCGTTCCCTGGCAAATTTCTTTCGCCATACTAGATTTATGGGATATACCTCGGGTTTTTACCGCGAGAAATCGAACCATTCGAATCAATTTTGTTCGTAATTGCGCTCGAGATAAATTTCGATTTTGAAAAGAGGAGGGAGAAATTTTTTTCTCCACTCAATTGGAATTTAATCGTTGTATCGTAAATGTTGGAATGTTGGAAGAAGAATAGAGATATCGTGAGATGGAATATCATTGAATATTAAAATCGTATAAATAATATAAGGATCTAGGAGGTTTTTCAATTTCGACATCGAGAAAACGATGAAATAAACGACACTGTTCAACTTTATCATTTCAACCACTAACAAATACACACACACACACACACACACACACACACATATATTAACTTTCTACTCGAACAGTTCTACATCATCCCAGAGTCAGAGTGAAATCGTAAATTCAAAGGGGCAAAATCTAAATTCTCCCGAAACTCGTAAACTCATAAACTAAAGCGTGATGGAAGACGCATCCGCCAAATAACGCTTCCTCCAGTAATCACCATAAAATGCCGGATCTTCTGGTCTACTCTCCGTATCCCCGAGTCGTAATAATTACGCGATATCCGGCAGATTGGTGTGTCGCTTAGCACCACGGTTTTGCCCCATTGGGGCCCATTTGCCGCCCCATCTCGCGATTCCCTAAATCGACCATTCGATTCCACCGTAATTTCCAACGGAGAACGTAAGTATCGTGTAATTAACGTGGCTTGCTTTGCTACTAATTGGGCCGGTTCCTCGGCTATTGAATAATTTTCGCCATACCGCCTTCAATCGATGCGACCTTTCGAGAAAATATCTCGGATAATTATTTGATAATCGGATTAACAGTGTGAATCTAATGCGTCGTGGAATAACATTACGTACAGTATTGATACAGTATTGAATTGTGAAAATATTTTGTAAACAACAAAAATGATTTTCAACAAGGTTTATTATGAATTATTTAAGAAAGGTATAGAATATTAAGAGAAGATTGTGACATTCTTCTTTGATGATCATTGTTATGAATTTAGAATTTTGTTTTGATTATCGTACGAGAGATGAGCATTGATACAGTATTGGATTGTAAAAGTATTTTGTAAATCGACAAAAATGATTTTTAACAAGGTTTATTATGAATTATTTAAGAAAGGTATAGAATATTAAGAGAAGATTGTGACATTCTTCTTTGATGATCATTGTTATGAATTTAGAATTTTGTTTTGATTATCGTACGAGATATGAAGTTTTGTTTTTATTTCTTTCAGAATTTGTCACTTGTTACAGAAATATTGAGAATTGTGATTGAACAAGGGAAAGGATTGATATTATTAATTCAATTGTATACGTAACTTTCAAAATTGACTCTGTTTCATTAATCTGATAATGAAGCTGACGTCTTAAAGTTTCTATATCTCAATGTTGAAATGTCAGGAGAATTTATAAATAGTAAAACAATACTCTTAAACCGCTTTCAAATTAATTAGTCTAATTGTGCAATTTGTTACATTGAGGCTCAAATTTTGTCAACTGAAAATATCCTTTCTTGTACAATCTTCATTCTACATTTGTAGAGACGGATTATTTATACATCACGAGCTTTCTATAATTATTTAAAATAGAAATTGAAGATTGAAAATGATAATATTTATCGGTTCGATTTAGGTGTTTAAATTTTACTATTTAAAACTTCTTTTTGTTATAATTCTTTTTACAATGCATATTAATACCTCCCTTAGCGCATTGTTTCTTTAGAAAAGGAACTATGAAGATGAATACCAATTTGGACTATTCTATAGGGAGTTTTACAAATTGTGACTTGCATAGTAGTAATAAGTAACGTTTAGAAGTTTAGTCATTATTATGTAAACTTCCAAAACTATGAGATTTATAATAAAGCAAATGAAAATATTAGAATAGAATAGATAAAAATATAAAATCTCAAGTTTTAAAAAATGTATTGTCAATATATATATATATATTATATTAATAGTTAGACAAAAAATTTTTTCTGAATTAATATAGAATATAATAGAAAGAATTTAATTTGAGTTTGTCAAGATCATGCAGATTATATCAATCAAACTATTATACATTTCACAGTTGTATGTGAAGATAGATTTTTAAAACTAGATAAGAAATAAAGGATTTTATAATACAAAAAGAAATAATATTTCAAACAAGCATTCTCAATATTATCATACTATAAAATATAAACATAACAAAATATAAAAAAAGAAACTCAATCTATTTTTAAAAAACAAAATATTGTCAAACATCAAATAAAATAATATTCCCCAATGTATTTAAGATATTTCAATTTCTTATTATTCGTTTTAACTTTACTCCAAATTTTCCCGGATAAAAGATACGACTTCCTGTTTTCATACTCCACAACTTTTAACGTTTATATTCCCCGATTTATCGCGAGCACACTCGTTCCTCCCTCGGATCTATAACGTTCCAAAGACACGAGGAGTCCTTTATGCGAAGCAACGAACGATACACATGCCGTTACTAATCCGTATTAATCGCCCACCATTCATTAGGAAGTCAGCGATGGGTGGCCCTTCCCCAGAGGGGTATGCTCTCGCAGTTTCGCACCTGGCGCACTCTCACGATCAATCGTACCAACGCCCACAACCCGTTTTACCGTAAATCTCTCGGCTAAACTCCGTCGATGCACGCGTGGAAGACAATGGCCAAGTAAGCTCGAGCGCTAACGAAATGGCACGTATACGTTCACAGAAAGCAATTAACAAAATCGTTTATGATCTTGAATCTTGGAAATTTGTCCCCATAGAGGTGATCAATTTCGAGGATTTATAATTGTTTGTAATCGTAAGAAATCGATTTAAGAAAATCCTTTTGAATTCTTTCAATTGAAAATATTCAAGAATTGTAAATAGATTAGAAAATGTACGTTTGAAGAGTCAATTCTGAAAGAAGGCAGAGATATATCTTCAATCGATTTTCGAAAAGTGTCTAACAAATTATAAATACTTTGCATGGAGTGATTGTCAGAGAAAATTATTGTAGACAAAATTTCATACTACTTAACGAGGTCTATTAGTAGAATTTGATTGAATTATTAAAATCATCATTTCTGTTCGCACTTTCAATCTTCTTTAGAAAGAAATTAAAAAAAATAGTAAAAATTTTAAGGAATTAAAAGAATTATTATTATAGATATACTAATCGATGAACAAATAAAAAGAAACATTTTCAAACAAAAATAAAGATTCGTTATTTCATTTGCAAGAAGAATATAAAATTGTTAAAATATTTTTGAAACGTATTTCGTTTCGAATCGTTATCACAATCCGTTCCAGAATATACGTCTTGAAGAGGTCTATTTCAATGGACCAGGACATTGAATGGCATTCGAAATTCCTGAAAACGGCACGACCTACTTTTTTTTTTCCCACGGAAATACGCACGTCGTAGTAGTAAAAAGACGCTGACCTCAGCATTCTATTCTGACCAGTGCAGACATTGCGACAGGTCAGTGAGCGCGGGAGTGAGAGAAGTGCGAGAATAGGAAAGAGATAGTTAAGTTATTCGAAATTAAATGATGATATTTCAGAGACAAAGGTGAAAGAAAAAAAAAAAAAAGATTGGATAAATTAAAGAATGAATTAATTTCGCCTGAAAATATTTTTTGTAACAGATTTTAGAGTATTAAAAATATACACGCTTTATTATATATAGTTTTTAAAACTATCAAGATTAAAAAGTTTAACACACATATTTTTATTAATTAACAGAGATTTATCTTTTATTTTATTTGCCAAATATTTTTATATATTTATATATGCCACATTAAAAAAAAAAATAAATAAATATCATTTACCCTTGCATTGAATTAAATGTAAATCCGTTATCACTTTCTTTGCTTTTCGTATGCCGAGCGTGATTTTTTAATGAAGTATTTAAAACGATATCTATATAATATTTCATCTTTCAACTTGTAAATTATATTCATAAAATTTATGTGAAATGTTCTATATTAAAATGAATGAATAAATTGAAAAAGACAAAACTGCTCTAAATATGCTCTAAATTATAATACTTGATATTGAATATTTGCATTTGTAGATAACTATATTTTATTATTGTAAATAAACAATAGAAAGTAAAATTTTAATCAATTCCTTTTTTATATTCTCATAATCTCTCGTCTACTCTTATTTAAATAAATGATAAATTTATCATTTTAAATTAATTTCATCTCATTAATCTTGCTTTATTGAAAAGAAAACAAAAGGAAAAAGAAATTGCAAATGAATTTAAGGAAAGATAAGATTCTCTTTTGTAAATATTATTAAAAAAAAAATCATTCTTGATCAATCAATGTTTAATGTGATATGCAAAAATTTTAAAGTTCTATCTTTTTCATAATGGAATTTTTTTGTTTTCTGCAGCATTTTGAAAAACAAATATACTTCTTTTTGTTCTGTTATAAAACTATCCTTATGAATAAAGATGGAGATGAGTTTAACGTCATATAAAAATTGCAGAGGAAAATAAAAGATTGATTCTTTTTCTAAAAACTTTTACAATCTTGTATCTTTTTATTATATGGAGAAAACTCAATTGTAATTTTCTAGATTTTTGTTACAGAAATGCATTTATAAGTTACCAACTTATAAATATAAAAAAATAAAAAATACAAATCTAACCAACATTTTAAATTTATTCCTTAAAATTATCATACATTTAAATCTTCCAATATATGTTAATTAAAAATAATTATCACAATTCAATGTGAAAGTTATATAAAACAATTGTCTAGTCAGATATTAAAATCTGATATTTTTCTTATTTTTACGGAATAACGATATTAAAATTTATTCAACTGTATAAAATCACACCGTTCTCGAAAATACAATCTGTCCTCTCTCTGTTTATTTTTTTTTTTTTAAATTGCACAGATGTCATTTTTTTGCAAACTAATACATCTCATCTTGATACACGTGAAAAAGCACATTTCAATTCTGATAAAAAAGCGATACAATAAATTTTGCCACTTGGTTTAAAATAAAGTATTACCTCTTCCAATCCACTTTTCCTCATTTTATTAATAATCAATTTCATATAAACAATATAAATAATTTAAATAATAACATCTATCTTAAAATAAATATGTACATATATATATGAAAGAGAATTAATAACAACAAAAATATAATTCCACAATTCACGAGAGCACTTTACCCTACTGTCAAAACTCAAAACATCTCCGCATTCATGAAAATTCCCGTTCACGCTTGACACATGAAAATCCAACTAAAAATCCTCGGGAGGGAACCGCATAAAAATTAAATAAAAAACTCTCTACCTCTCTCTTTCTCTCTCTCTTCCCTCGCGTCACAGTGTTATCACAGCTCGCTAAAATATTCATGCACCGGTGCAGAATAAACCGCGTTATAAAACACGTTTACGAAGCCGGAAGTTACGCTCTTGATCGCGAGCAAAGCTCCTCCTCTTTTTATTCGAGTGAAATAACCAGGCTTGGTCGAAAGAGAGAGAGGGAAAGAGAGAAAGGGAGTTACGAATGAGAGAAGAGAGAGAGAGAGAGAGAGAGAACGAGAGAGATTTTAATAAATTCCGATGACTCTGGGAGACGATAAAAGTGGCATTAACGGTGTCGTTCGATCTCATCTCACGATGTCCTCGTTGTCCCCCGCCCTCGTCCACGCGGGATTAGCCGAGTAATCTCTGGAAGAGCTTCGAGGACGGGAGTAACGAGATCCCGGAGGAACGAAGACTTTTTCTCATCTTGGAAGTCGAAAGCTTCCACCCACGTTGCTACTCTCTTGCATTTTTCTCCACCCCTTCCTTTCCTTTTTTATTTTTTTATTTTTTTTTCTCCCCCTTGTCTTCCTGTTGCTCCTCCTTCTCTCACCTTTTTTCCACCATCGTTCTTCTTTATCACGTGTGAAAAAGTTTTCGATACCTCTTCTCATTCCTCTTCTTCCTTTGTTTCCTTTTTTCTTCATTCCCTTTGCTTCAGCTTTTTGCCCTCCCTTTCATCCCTCTCTTTGTTTTCCTTATTTTCTGTTTTAAAAAGATGGATGGCGGCCTTGGTCGTCGAGGAGGGAATAGGAAGGAAGAGAGTAAAAGCATTTTCCTTGATGGAAGTCTCGATTCTGACGTTCCACAATTAACCAAAATAAAATGCTGGGCTAGCTTCTGTCTCGTGATTATCTTCGAATGATGTTTAATATAATATAATTCGTGGATCAGAAGTGATAGTTACACGAAATCGGTCCATTCATGTTTCATTTATATCTCGAATGAAAATTTATCCATTTGGATCATACTGATCCATACTTGAGCTTGTAGCTAAGCGTCATTTATATGTAGGAAGATGTAGATCTAGAAACGAGTCTTTTGAGGATGGAAATTTTAAATTCGAGGATTAAACCACACTAGCCAATAATTCTGAGTTTCGATAAACATTTAAAGACTCTTTAAAAAAGTTTTATTTTCAACTTGCCGTGAGAATCCGGTAAATTATAATACGAACATCTGACCTTTTCAGCTTGGTAAGATTCTAACCAATATTTCCTGACCTTTTCGCGAGTTGAGAACAGTTTTAAATAACTTGAGAAGTTACTTTTTCGTGCAATTTTAAGCTGTTTTCCGTTTTTTCATTTTAGTTTCTTGCTTATCGACTTTCCATTTCTCCTTTCTTAGACGTATTTCATTCTGGATAAGTTTTGGATAATTTTTAAATATGAAATTATTGCAGTATATTTATTAATAATTATCAATTTTCTAATAATATAATTAGAATTATTTTTATTTCAATCAACATTAAATTTTATATAGTTTACAATATTATTGTAATATTACATTCTAATAAAGATATATTTTGTTAAAATAAAATTAGAATTATCCAAAAAGAATTAATTGTTTTTGTTAAAAATTTTTGTAAATTTTTAATGCAATTTCTGATAATAATTTGAAATTATTTGATACAATATATCTTAAAATAGTACTGCAAATGTAAAGAGAATAAAAAATTAATAATTTCGTTTAATAATCGATAGAAGAATTATTATTCCATATTTCAAAGATACTTCAATAATAATTTTATTCAAAAATATCCAAAAATATCTTAAATTAATGATTTTTCGATATATATCACTTCAATCCTTTAATCAATTCTTCTGTTCCACGATACTTGTAAACATATTATACGATCACAATAAAAAAATAAATTTGTATCAAGATACTTTGACCTATAAATTGATATATCGAACAACTGTATCAATTCCCAAATCTAGGATCAATTAAATTCTTTCCAATAATCGGATCAAGGCAATTTCCTTAATAAGAGAATTAAAAATTATAAGAAAGCCGCGATGTACCTCGCTCTAATCCCCGTTCCACGATGCTGCTTTGGGCCACTTTGAGCGGCCAATAAAGTAAATTATCTCAGGGGAGCTTAAATCGAGGGGGATCGGGGGATCGACGCGATCGACGCGCGAATAAAAGTGTATCGAGTCCGGATCCGGCTCGTTTAATAAATCTCGATGGATCACCGATGGATAAAAGTGTACTAAAGACGTCGTTCGATTTATTTCCTTCCCGTTGTATCCTCCATACATCCGCAGGATTATCGAGTTAATCCTTCGACGAAAGGAGGCCGGAATAGCGGGCAGGGTACGAGGGCAATTTTCAATAAAGCCGATTTCCACCGTGTCCCAGCCAACCAAAGACGGGATATTCGATCTATCCCCAGTAGGAATTACGATTCGATCGGAAATTAATGGGATACGTGTCAAAGTAGAATTTTTTACCCTCTTTTAATTTTTTTTCTTTTTTTTTTTTTTTGAAAGGAGTCATTCGTTCGTTTCGTTCCTTTTTTCTTTTATTCTTCTTCTTCTTTCTCTTTTTTTTCGTTTCTTTCTTTTTTTTTTTTTTTTTGGACATAGCG
>NW_006263570.1:1816995-1821713 GCF_000469605.1 Apis dorsata
GCTTGATCTCGGTCGGTTTCGTAGGGATCTTGTTACCGGAAGGAAGTTTGCGCAGAGAACTCGTTAAGCAAGTAAGAAGTTGAACGAAATTCCGGGAAAATAAGATGCGATCCACGCCGGCTCAAAGTTTCATCCCCATGAAATATTACGTATTTCCGTCGTTAAAAGTTCGATTCACCGGCGTGGAACCGTCGAGGGGGGACATTAAATCACGGGCGGATGGCGGGAAATTAAGGATAAGATCCGGGGATCCAATTAGAAGCTTACTTCCCTCTTTTGTTGATTAATTTTAACATATATTTTTTTATATCATGGTTTTTCCACTATTATATGTATAGAATAATAAATTTGTGAATACCTAATACATAGTAATATCATTTACTCAAAACTTAATAAACAATTTTTATCCGATATAAATTTTTGTAATTATTATTATATTATCCTGTACATTTTACTACGTATTATGAAAATTATGAATTTATAAAACAAATAATTACAAAATTACTCAATCAACATTAAAAAGATATAATAACAGTAATGAAGAAATTTTTCTATCTAAATCAACAATCTCTAAAAAAATTTTCTACAACATCCTATTATTCTTTGTAACAACTAATTTTACATCTACTATATATAACAATGCCCATCTTCGAATATTGCGAAATAATAAATAAATCAAAGTTTTCAAAATGTCAAATAGAAATAAAAACACTCTTTCGAGCAAGAATCAATCTCTTCCCCGATTTGAAGACTTCAAACCCTTTTCAAATCGCTTTCAAAAAAAGGGATTCTAAATTCACCTTAGCACTTTATCAACCAGTATTCTGCAAACGACGGTCATCATGCACAACCGACGAGCGCAATATCGCCGCCGATTTCGATAGAAATGTTTACTCGTGATCGCTCTTATCTATACGTGCACACCAACTCGTAAACAGGCTCTTGCTATCAGCTTCGCCACAGGGAGGGAAGAGCGAGGGAGGAGAGTCCTTCCTCCTCTTCCCGAAGAGCTATTCGCTCGCCTCGTATCTATCGACCTGCACCTCCCTCTCGAGAAACGATCCGCTTCTCCCGTCGTGGAACGTCTCAAATACGCGAAATGATATTTCTGCCCGCCCAATGTCGCGTGTCGTTCGACCAAACGAAGCTTGAAAAAGACAAGGACGAAAACGAGTTAGGGAGGCGCTGGATTTCAAGATGGTGTAAATGGCTCGAGTTGATGACGTGGAGGAAGGGAGGGGGTGGCTTTGGACGTGTATACGTAACGATTGGAAAGAAGGATTTATAGGGAGGATGTTTTATGTAAGAGGAATGATGGATGAATGGGGTCGAATAGATGGATCTTTGTGCGAGATGAATCTGAGATTTGATGAGATGAGATGAGGATGAGGATGATGCTGATTTTGAAAGATGAAGCTTGAGAAATTGAAGATGGTATTATTTGGTATTATTTGCAATAATTTCGATATATATATATGATTGATTAATTAGTGATATTACGAATTGTAGAATTTTTGTTTAGAATTCTTTGCATCTTGTCAAAATTCATTAGTGATATTATAATCTAAGACAGATAAATTATGAATGAAATGTCTACGATGTCAAAGAATAATTTTTAAATATATTTTTCATAGTGTGATTTAATATAAGTGTGTTAATTATTTAAATATCATTAAATTCTAAAAAATGGATTGATAATAATATTCTTTTCAGAATGGTGAAACGAATATTACAATTGAAATATTATCATTTCTGAAAATATCATTTCCGTTCATTAAAAAATCATTAATTATTATTAGAGAAACGAAATATCTCGAAACGAAAATTTTGTTCGAAATTTATTAATATTACTAATTTAAATTACAAATTTAACATGTTGTTAATTGTTAGCCGACTTTATTATTCTCGAAGTAAATTTTATGGGATGATAAAAAATAAGAATAAAAATAACAAAAGTTCCTATGATCAGTTATTCAATTTTAATTTTATGTAAAATGAAAATTTTATATATGATTATTCCTTAAAATAATTTATTCATATTTATATGTACATTTTCATTTCATTTTCTTTTGCATAATAAATGCAATTATAACGATCTTTTATCTTTATTATTAATTTAATGCATCAAGTAAAGAGGCTATTAGCAACAATTCTTTATGATTAGTTATTATTTATGCAATAAAGTAATACTCGATTTTAGGTATTTAATCGCAAGCATTATATTATATATTAGAGCCACCATTATTCTCAATATTCACTAATAGAATAATTTTCTTATTGCAAATAGAAATATTTCTATTGAATTAATTATTATTATATAATAATAATTAATGTAATAAATCTAATTAATTCTCTAATTTAGAGAAAGCTATTCACAAAATAAATTAAAATGAAAACGTATTATAATATTTGAAAAATAAAACAAATCTCTATTCAAACATCATACTTTCAATTACGTTTATAAAAATTTTCCATACAAAATTCATAATCTATCCTATTCTCTCTGAAACCTCATTCTACATCTTCCAGTATCAAACATTTAACAATTATTTCAAACTACAATAATGCATAAACGCTTTATACACTAATCAAGATCATTATTACGAACAAATTTCATTTCACATAATCATTTACCCATGATTAAGATCAATTCGTTCAATATTCGACGTACACCAGTTTCATTAGTCGCGAAGCCAAGTATCGAACGTCACACTGTGTGTATAATGTTCTCAGTCAACTCGCTGATTTGCTGTGATTCATCGACGATTCGAAATTTGATATTGCACAGTACGGTATATACATGTTCCCTATTTCACCCCCTCTTAACCAACACTCGTGCCACGCCAACACACACACACTTATACACATCGATTTCGTTGTCGAGCCTTTATTACACGATGGCAATCGTAGCTTTCAAGTTTCCCGCTAACTTGTCCTCAAGTTTCTCCGCTAAACAACAAAAGTGAATAGTTGTTTGCAACTCAATTGTTATTATCCAAAACCTTTCCATTGGTTTGGTCTGTTGGTTCCCACGAATTTCTGTGGAATCGATTATGAAACGATACCTCGTTTGCGAATTAATTGCTGGATTCAAATGAGAGAAGAAATACGAGTTTGATTTTCTTGAAGATAAATCAGATTTTTGCTTCGTATATAATAGCAGATTATTATGGAGATTGTGTTTATTTGAAAAATAATAGGAGAATAATGATTTCAATGATATTAAGAGGATTTGTGTTTTGTTAACATTAATTTGCATTTTCTTTTTATTTTTCTCACTTGTGTTACTTTCTCTTTGAACTCTTAATTTATTAACAAGTGATATTAATTATTATAATTGAAAAGCAAGTGATGGCTTGTCCAAATAAAGTTTCTGTTTTATTATACATAAATTATCTAAAAATCGTTATTTTTATTTATTCGTAACAATCTCTTTGAACTCTTCATTTATTAACAAGTGATATTGTAATTAAAAAGCAAATGGTGGCTTGTCCAAATAAAATTTCTGTTTTATTATACATAAATTATTTAAAAATCGTTATTTTTATTTGTTTATAACGATAATACGATACTTTTCGAATCAACGAGGCATTTTCAAAGGATAATCATAAAGTTCGATCCATTCGTGAAAGGAAGCAAGCTCCAAAGGAATATACTGATCAAACTGAATATGCATGTCCTGATCGATATGAATCAGGGAAGATCTTGATCCCATCGCATGAATGGGAATCATCATTGATCAAGCTTCCCCATATGGTCAAAGATTGGTTCGAGAATCTCAGGATCAATGCTCGAAAGTCTATCTGTTCTCTGCCTCCATGCATCATGAGCTCTCGCCCATTCATATTTCGAGAAATTACCATTGCATTTCGATCGTTATTGCGGTCTAACAAAGCTTTGAATCTGGATGATATATAACAGGATCGTAAGCAATGCGTACAATGCACACGTTTAGTATAATGGAAAAGAGCAAGACAGATTCAACTAATGAATCAAATTTTAGTTATTTATAAATCAGTCAATCAACATTCTTGTATACCAATTTTTGTGCTTATTTTTGCCCCTAAAACCGACCAATTATACAAATAATTATTATGTATTATTAACAATCTATATATATTCTCAAAAATCATCTGTTTAACTAACATAAAATCAACCCCAAGTCAAAACTAAATCAAGTTTTCATTCATCATTAAAAATCCCTATACACTTTCTTAAAAAAAACTATCAAAAAAATACCAGCACTTGAAAAACAAACTCATTGCAAAAGAATCTCAAAATTTAATAAAGAAACCCCCTATAAGAAAAATAACCTTTAATAGATACACCCCAATTTGTCTCTAAAGAAACTTAAAGAGTCTTAAAAATCAATTAATATCCGTTCACGATCGATCAAAAACAAATCCAAATAATCCAAATTTCGCGACAAAATGACCGTTTCACTATTAAAATAACCACAAATTTCTCCACAAAATGCCAAATCCCCCTCGTATCTCCGGAGAGGAACAATAAACACCGAGCAATTCACCCTTCGGTGGCGTATAAGCCCCCAAGGTCGGAATTCATGGGAGGAAACGAGCGGAAGCTTTTCCCAGGGAACAAAGGAAACCTCTTTTCAGTTAGACGGTCCGCAGAAAGTGTCCGAGCTCGCGCCGGCCGGCAACCGGGTATGGACTAGTGAAACGGAAGCCGCGATAGCCTGGTCCACCCGTGGCTTC
>NW_006263570.1:1821929-1826618 GCF_000469605.1 Apis dorsata
GCCGGGACATGTCCTCACGTGTCGTGCCGACGTGACGCAATATACATGCTAATGCTGGCCAGCTTTGGCCGGTGTACGAGCCGCAGGGACGTCAGGAAGTGTCCTTTGAGATAGTTTCGAGGCAATGGGAGGCATCATACAGCCTTTCCATCCCCCCACTTAACGATTAATTACGCACGATTACGATTGCTGATGATTGTAGATAATTTGGTGGGGAGTAGATGAAGATTTGGTATTTGGAAGTTGATTGAATAAATTGATTGATGAGATTAATTTTGATTTTAATTTTGGTTACTTTTGATTTATTGTAGAAAATTGTTAGGTCAGAGTAGAATGGTAGAAATATGGTTATTAGAAATTGTTTCGAATTTGTCGATATTTTTAATTCTTTTGGGGGAGGATTGAATGATTTTGGAAGGAGTTTAGTGTTTTGTGTGTAATTTTGTAATGTGAAAATCTTTTAGAGTTCAAACTGATTAATCCCATTCGTTTTTGATACATTATTGATGTTTAATTTCAAAAAAAAAAGTAAAAAAAACAAATGATTTATTTTCTATAAGCACGTTTGATACAAGAAGATGATATAAATCATAGGAAATATTGGGAAATTTAAAGAATAATGTTTGTATTATGTTAAAATTTTGGAATTAATCAATATGAACGAAAATGGATGAAAATCATTTTTCATATTTTCGCCATGAATTTTTATATAATTAAATATTTTATCGAATAATAATTTCTTATAATGACTCTATTATCTGATTATAAATCAATTCTTCGAGATTATAATTTTATAAACACATTTTGTAAAATCAAGTCATTTGTGAATAATTTTGTTAAAAGACTTTATATAATTTGTAAATATTGTTTTGAATCAATTTTTATTTTATGTGACTTTTCTCATTCTTATAAATATTATAAATACTTTTTTACATAATTATCGATGTTTATTATTTTATTATCAATAGATTTGCAACTAATTTATCCGATGGAAATCCTCATGATAGAGATTAGCGTTATAATTTATTAACACAATTATGCATTATTT
Source organism: Apis dorsata (assembly GCF_000469605.1). Lineage (NCBI taxonomy): Eukaryota > Metazoa > Arthropoda > Insecta > Hymenoptera > Apidae > Apis > Apis dorsata. The sequence continues at coordinate 1,822,978 of NW_006263570.1, forward strand.
GTTGTTTAAAATTAAGCTCGATTTGTTTGGCGATTAATTTCACCAGCTTGTCTGCTTCTCGCTACTTTATATTGATTTGTACGATAATGATTCGACAGTTTAATGATGAGCTTATGAATAATTGAAGTTATCGAACTATATAAATAATATTAATCCTCAAATTATATCGTGGATCAAGCAACCATGACAATTATTCAATTTTAATTTTAAGTTTAATCTTATTTTATATTTTTCTTCTTTTAATATCAGAGCAATCTAATTCGAACTTGATACAAATTGTTGTAAATTATTTCTGATTCAATACACATTGAAAAGTAATTTTTGTTTTTCTGGAAAAAGACAAAAAGTGAATTAAACGTATACATTTTAAAATTTAAATAATAATATTAAAAAAGTGAATTTAAGATAGGAAATTCTTTAATTAATTATATATGTTTCTCCAAATTTTATTTCTATAGTTTTTAAAATAAATAATTTAAATGAGATCATTCTAATACCCTTCCTAAACCATATTCTAAATCATTGTTATTACTTTTCTTGTTTAATAAGTTTTGTTTAATAAGTTTCAATAAGTTTTCTGACTTTACATAGCATTTTTATATTTATTTATAATTGACTTATATATGATATATAATTATATAGGAAAATATACAATTTTAAGAAAATTGTTAAATAATAAATTAACGACATTTTCTCTGATAAGATCGATGTGTAAATGACATGCGTAAAATAAGCAAATACTAACGTGCGTGTAATTAAACGTGTAACTAGTCGTAATTTTGTTTACCGATTTCCTCTCTCGAATTTTGCTTGTAATTACAGTATCTTGTATAATCATTATTTTTCCATATATGATAAAAAATTGCAATAAATTGGGGATAAATTAAATAAATCCAAGAAATTGCCAATAGAGAAAAATAGAAGAATCCTCTTACTTAATATTACAAAAATAAAACAACAAATTTTATTTTCAAAAAATTGAATATTATTTCATTACATTGCTTTGTACATATAAATTTCTATTCTATTATCCTACAAAATTACTTTTTACCAAAGAAAATATTTGACAGAACAAAAATGACAAAATGTGTATTATATTTGAAAAAATTAATCTACATTGATAAAAATTAAAAAACAAAACTACTTACAATTTTTATTTTTATTATATTTAATCTTCATATTCACCAATTGTTTCTTATCATCGAGTATATATTTTCCTATCATCAATCAAACTATTTCAAACTATTTCTCTTAACTCAGTGACAAAAAAAAAAAAACACCCATACCATTATTTCCTCACATACACACGCATACAACACTCGAAAAAAACTGCCCAGTAACCTTCTCTTCCACTATTCACTATTCGCACTTTCCTATCGCGCTGTGCAATCAGATTGCAATCTAATAAATCGATCAATAAGACTCCCTACCCAGCACGGTTCGTTTCACGATAGCATTATGCATCACCACTTCCACCCTTGCCCCTAATTCGAACCATTCCAGTCGACGAATGGAACACACCCTTTGACAGAAAGTGTCGGTGTCAAGTGTCGACACTCGTCACACACTGTTCTCACGTTGGCCAACCATGGATGCCATAACATCCATCGTTAAATCGTTGGAGCGCGAGTCTTTTCGCAATGGATAGGGGTGGCGTATGGGGACGATAATCTCGCGTGCGAAATGCGCACTTGGACCACCCGTGGCGGTCTTTGAGAATTTATGATTTCTCTGTTCTGGCCGCGATATCGAGACAAAAGGGACCGGTTAAAATGTATGAATAGATTCATCGTTCCATGCAAGTTTCTTCCGCTCGTGATTTATGATAGGTGCTTAGCTACGATTTGCTGTGCTGGGATTTCCGTCGACACGTGAGATCATTTCGCGATATACTTTTAATATGTAACGCGAGGGAGGGCAGAAGCTTGGGATATTTTGCCGAGAAGAATGATATTTAGAAAGATTTATAATTATTATTTCGGTGAAGCGTTAAATTAAAGTGCTTCGTTTTAGAAAATAATAATATTGTTTGATAGAGGATAATAGAATTTAATTGGCTGATTTTATAGTTATAAATCTTGAATTGTCCAATTTAATTTCTATCGAAACAAGCTAGTATAATTTGTAATTTGAGAAGATTTTCGAGGCTTTGTTCTAGAATAATATTTTAGTAAAATTCGACGTGTGAAAATAATAATGCTTGACCAAGTATTGATCAATTCGCGATAAAGTTAAACAGTATTCATTTATTCTTTGATCTTTCATCTTTTAATAATTGAAATCCATTAAATTTTACATTATACGAGCTTAATAACTAAACAGCGGACATTTATAAGAAACTTTTATTTTTATATTAAGTTTCATTTTAAAAAGTTATTTTAACCTACAGAGACGAATAATAAATTGATATCACAAAAATTAATTTGAGAATAAAGAATTGTTCAACGTGTTATTTTATTGTATAATTTGAAATAAAATCTAAAAAATTAATATTTAAATATTTTTATTATTAAGAACAGAATATATTGCTGAATATTATATGTGATTCGAAATATTTTAGAATATATATTGTAAAATATATTAAAAAAATTCATGCAACAATTCATCAAAGTAAAATGGATAATTGGAGTTACCATTGTAAATTAAATGTATAGCTATTTAGATAAGACTAGGTCAACCCTTGGTCCTTCGTATCAATAGCAATTGTACATCGATGCAGTTAGACGTTAATTTGCATATCTCTTGAGATATTAGTGTATTTCGAACGAGTATCGATTACACAATAGACTTATATCAAATAATTTCTGTGCTCAATCCATCAAATTACATGGCAATTTGTTAAAAAATCAAAATTATTCAATGTATGATATGGAATACATTATTTGTACAAAGAATTAAAAAATTGATGGATTATATAAAAGAAAAAATATGAATAGAAGAAATTTATAAAATATATATTTAAATATGTATCTCTGAATGATGCATTTAATAAATATTAAACTACGAAATAAATAATTATAGATTGTATTAAATTTTTAATAAATTCGCATAAAGAATGTATGTTTCTAACAGAAGATTTAATAAAAAAAAAAAAAAAATAGAACCAAACATTCAAGGAAATGTACTAACATCATTCCATCAATAATTAATTTGATAGAAACGATTTTTCTTAAAATTAAATCTTCCAGAGAAGAATAAAAGAACTTCTCTTTCACTATTAAAAAATAATCATACATTTTGATCTTATTTTTTTATATTTTGACAACAAATGATGATATTATCACTATAATATAATATAATGTAACATAGACAAATTTTCCATCCTACAAAAGCTCCAATAAATAAAGCTCCCAAATAATACCACTTTAAAGAACGCTCTATCTCTCTCTAATTACCATAAAAAGCAGGCGTGTTTACGTAAGGGGAACGATTTTAATTATCCGCAGTTAACATCAGCGGGGTAGCTCGCGGGGGTTGATACCGTGTCGCGAAAACAGCTGGCCATTTTCGTCGATTTTTCATCGAGCCCCCTACAGCCATGAATCCCACCGAGGCCCCCAGCCCCACGAATTTCTGCGTGAAAAACTTAATTAGTGGCCGCCCCATCCCTAAAGGACACCCTCCCTCTCTCCCCCTCCCAC
>NW_006263570.1:1827094-1837700 GCF_000469605.1 Apis dorsata
CCCAGGCCACCCCTCCCTGCACCCCGCGTTTTCAACTGTTTCATTGGATATTCTCCTGTAAGGATATTCTTTTTTTTTTTCTTTTTAGATATATTTATATATATTTTCTTATTCGCTTGGTACGCTTCCTCGAGTATTCTATTTTTCGAGTGTGATTCTTTTTTTCTTTTTCTCGATTTTTGTTTATTTTCGATTTGTTGAGGATCACGTTGTGTTAATAATATTCTCTGGTTTTTAATTTTCATTTTGCGACGGCTTCTGTCTGTTTCTTTGATTGAACCGAAAAATGGAAACGAAGCGTTGAATGTTCTCTAAAAATTAGTCTGTTAAACTAGTTAATAACTTTTAAATATTTTGTTATAAATAAATTTTTGGTATCACAATAATTAGTAATAAGAATAAATAGTTTATTTTGATAGAATACTTTTATCAATTGTCATACAATTAACCAAGCCAAGTCTAGTATTATTTTATAAATATAGTATTTTGTTATGCTGTTATCATTTGTTGGAATTTTTTTTATTCATATCTTTTATCATTTAATTGATATTAAATTTATTATTGTTATTATTATCAATATAAATCATTTTATAATTTATTTATTTTATCATTTTGTAATGTTTTGCTTTGAAGATTTATTGCAAAAGAAATTTTTCTTTAACAAGATTCAAAATTTAATTAAGATAGATAATAAGATCCAATAAATATTTAATGTTAATATCATAAACTGAAATTAAATGATAGTGACATATGAATACTTAACTCAATAAATTTCAAAAAATAATATTTCTTCTTTCTTCTTATTCATCAATATTTCAAAATATTTGTTTAACTATAATTTTTTGAATAATTAAAAGTATTTAATATGAATAATTATTTCGAATTTAAATATTTTTTTGCAAAAATATGAACATAGAATATAATTTCTCATGTGCGTGATTCATTTTAAACGAGTAAATGGTACTTTTTATTTATTAACTAATCGATAAAACCTGTTTAAAACTGTACTCAAGGAGAGAAATATCAAAGGAGATCTTTCGTTCTATTTCAGAAAGTGGACGTTTCATTCATCATTTATTCTACGATATGAAAACGAGTTGTGTTAAATGAACATTTTTAAATTTCACTTTACAAATTCTTCAAACACTATATCTCTATTCTGCACGAATATTTCGGAGACACGCGAAGGATTTTTGCAAATCATCTGAGAGATTTGCAATCTAGAAAGCAATTGAATTGTAGATAATTATAGATAATTATTCTCTGCTTTGATTATTTTTAATCATTTAAATATATTTCTATACTTCATGATTTCAAATTATTCATATTATGCATCAATAATTTACAATCTATTTATTTAAAACTTTATATTATAATATAAAAAAGAACATATTTAAAACTCAATTAAAACTAATTTAAAACTAATTTTTTTACTATAATTTAGATCTTATTATAGAAGACACTCCTTGTATTATCTTAAAAAATATAATAAAATAAATACTTAAAACTCCCTAATGCTAAACTTTTGCAATTAAATTAATAACAATATCTTCTTATTTCAATAGAAAGAAATCTTAAATAAAAAATTTCTTAATTTAATGGAATAGAAAAAAATCATTGAATTCTAATTCTAATTTATTTTCAAGCCTAATAATTTAATTTATCTTTTGATAAAAAAAATTGTTTTTCTTAATAGCTTCTTATAATTCAAAAAAACGGTAGATCAAAATCTACATTGAATAGGATCTGCTTTCTACAGAATCTCTGGTGTAGCTTAAGATTAATCAGAGTAGCAAGATACGATTTATCTTACTCCATTCTCGTTTTCCATAGAAGAAACAAAGATTAGAAAGAACGGAAGAGATTCATTGTTCCGATTAATCTCTCCGTCTGTGTTTACTTTAAATTTCTCGCATTATTTATCGACTCCAATTTCACCCTTAAATCTTTGTCCATGATGTAGCCATTGTAATTGCAACATTAAAGCGTGTTGTAATATATACCTTCAAGAAATTGGGAAAATCTTGTTAACCTTCCGCAATATAATATAAAATTCTATATAGTATTTTTTATTTTTTATTTTTGAATAATATATCACCACAATTTCTATCTATTTTGTACTATTTTCCTCGAAATTGTAGTTTCGAATTATTGAAAGATAGAATTATATAATAGAATTTATATAAACATTCGTGAAAGTAAGAAAAATAAGAAAATAGAAGAAATTTGTATTTATTTTGTATTACAAAATTATGGGTTTAACTCTTTTGACTTTTTTTTTCTTTTTAGAATAAAGAGTATTAAGTTGGGGATGCATATAAATCAAATTTATATCAATCGATAATGAAAAATTGTATGTCTCATCAAAGTCGAAAGAGTTAAGTTTTTGGATTGATGATTTTTAATTTAGAAAATAGAATGAAGAAAATAGTGCAATTGGAATTATATTTGTTATGTAAATGCTCTATAATAAAATAAGATAATAAAATATTATCAAAATATTCAAATATAAATATTTCTTATTACAACACCTTTATAATATTTTTTTTTTGGAAAGAATGAAACTATTTACTCAAATTAATTCCGATATTATTTATCTAAATACTAAATTTTTAAAAATTCGTAAACAAATTTATCAAATTTAATCTTAACATTAAACCAATTATATTTTCATATATAATCATTAATCCTACTTTTAAATTAATCACACATCTACCGTCAAAATTTCAAAACATCTAAAAATTGAGGGATAAAATTATTATATACTTGCATCTAATCATTCTATCATCGCTAATCAAAAAAAGATTAATCAACATCTTTGACAAACATTCTAAATTAAATTCAATGTAACATGTTCGTGACACGACCGATTGGTTATCATCACTGTTTTCACTAACAAAGAAATCGAATTCATTCGATCGTATCACGAAAATTGTAAAATTATCGAAGATACAAAGATACGATGTTCGATAAAAATAGGAGAGGAGAAAGAGATTGATAGGGAAATGTAGGTGACGATGGTCCAGGTGCACAAGAATAATGCGACATCGGACTATATACATATCAACCCAGAGCTACGATCTACTGATCAACACTAACTGATACCTCTACCTAGGCCAGGACCACGTTATCGTGGACCTTCTAGCTTAGTAATTAGCGTGACTCACTGTAATCCCACGCCCAGTAATCACCAGCACCCGCCGTAGGCAGCACCGTGCTCCATGCTTCTATGTGTAAACAGAAAGAAGGAAAGAAAGAAAGTAAAAAACTGAACCATGCTTTTTATAAACTATTGAACGAAAAGTTATCAATAGTCCCTTCCACCTGGATCGAGATATTTTATTTTTACTAATTTACCAAGGATTGTGACCACTATGAGAGAGAACAGTGAAAGATATTTGTAGTAGAGATATTGTGTGATAACGGAGTGTTTCTTGAAACGAGGCACGTGTGAAAATGGTTCGTGTTTGTTTTTAAAATTAAGTTTTAGTTTAATATAATGTTCTTTTAAATTATAGCACGTAGTAATAAATTGTTAAATGATAATTAATTAAAGGAAAAGATAAAGAATAATTGGAAAAATGATAAAAGAAAAAGAATTATTCGTAATAATATTTTTATGTTAAGAATATCTTTTACGCACCTCATTTCAAATAATTAAAAAATATGTTCTATGAATGTAACATAATGATTCTTTAAAGTAAAATTATTATATTAAGAATAATGTATATATATATTTCTATATTTTTAAATAGACAACTATAATGAAACTTTATGTTTCAATAATACTATAATATTTATATCTATTATAATAAATTATTAATTCTTCTTATTTCATAACAAGTTTCTTATCACGTTTTCTTTTTACAAAATTTTATATCTTTTTATACTTTTTTCATTTATTCTCTTCTTCATATTTGCACTTTCATCAAACTATTATAAAAACGATATTCGATAATATTTAATAATAATAATAAAGTTTTAGCTAAAATTAATGTTATTATTAATATTGTTTTATTAATATTATTTATATTAATTATTAACTAATTAATAAAGAACGAATAATTATATTTCATATTATTCTAATATATAAAATTTACGTATTAACCTTTTCAAGACGAATTTTTGTTTTTGAAATGAATAAAATATTGTAATAGCACGAAATATAATAAATTAATGAAAAAATGAGTAACTTTCAAAATAAGAATAATCTAAATTCTAATAGAATTAAACTAAACTAAACTAAATTTCAATTATTTTTATAAGTCAGATGATTAACAATCTATTCTCTAAAAATTAAGATTAGAACAAACAAACTGTCACTTAAAAAATGTTAAAAACTAACAATTTAAAATAAAATCTCTTATCTAATTTATCATATAACACAAAATATTTATAAAAAAACTTTTTCACTACTCTCAGATCAGATTAAATCAGATTCTTGTTCAATCATCTCCAAATTATTATTTTTCACACTTTCATCCTAAAACCCATCACTATCATAGAAAAAGAAGACAATAAAAAATTGCACATTAAACACTCACCTTCCACGAACGCATCTTCAACGCAATTTCTTCCATGTTCCTTCGCATCGCGGAAGAGAAAGCCTCAGATAAATCGCGAAACGACTCGTTCACCGCGTAAAACACCACCAACTACGGTCGACACACAATCGAAAATACATTTTCTGCCTCTTCTTCGCAGTTATCGCGTCCTTGCGTCTCGTAAACATCATAATCCGCTCCCCGCACAAACGGATATACGCGACTGATTTCGTCTTCCAATTCCACGAAAATGTTTTTTCCTTCGATAGCATCATCTATCGTTAATAATATCCTCTGTGTTTATAATTTCAACTATCGACGATCAAGGACTAATAGAAACATCTGAAGTCTTGGAGTGGAATTTTAAGTAATTAATAGATTGAATAACGGGTGACCGTAACGCCATCATGGGGATTTACTATTCTATGGCTCGGGTCATTAGTAATATAATTAAATTATATGTGTATCTCATTAGTAATATGATTAAATTATAGTATGTGGTACAGTAATGTAATGTGTATATTATAGGTACATTATGTGTATATTGTATATAGTATACAATATAATACAGTTAATGACAAAAGTTAACTAAATAAATTAATCTTTTTGTATTCTTTATATTTATACGATATTATATATTTCTTTATGTTTTTTTTTATACCATCTTTGAGATGAATTGAGGTTGGAACTAAAAATAAGATTATTTTTCAGATATATTTGCATAAACATTGATAAAAAGAAATAGATTTAAATAAATAATCAATTTTTAGTTTCAATTTAAATAAACCCATTGCTACGTTAATTAAATATAGCTTCCTTGATTTATGATTCATTTTGTATTTCGATTATGTCAAAGCGTGCAATCACAGGAAACAGTAGCAGATCGATGTTTAAACAATGGTATGCTATCACCGTTAGTAAAATCCGGCAATGAAACGTGACTATTTTACCTGAATTAATCGAATGTTTACGGCCACGAATTACAAGCAGATCATGATCGGATTGGCGAACCATGACTAAACACTGCTATTAACTAAGTGATCTATTCAACTTCGGTATGGCTAACCTATAATGGATCGTTCGTCCGAAAGAATTTTATTATGCAATCGAGGAGTTTAATTAATGAAATATATCTTTTTCCAATTCTATTGAAATAAATTGGCGATGCGGAATATTTGCAAAAATTGAAAGGATGGTTCTTCAAATAAAATATAAGAGGATAACGTCTGTAACAATTAATTTCATGCAAAATTAATTATTTGAAGATTTTTTTTCTACGAAATCTTTAAATTTGTATCAGATCGATTAAATATATAATATTTCTCTGGAAATGAATTCAATCTATCATTTATAATTTATCTTAAAACTTGATTAAATAAATTAAAAAATTTTTCAGAGATCAAGAATCATCTTTAATGTTTGTAACACTTGTAATCAAAATTCAATTTCGTGAAAGTATATCTTATTGCGTTGTTTTTATTATTTTGCTATTTTAAGAGGGATCAAGAAAAATTAGTGAATTATCGATTACTATTGCTCGAGTATTCGCATTAAACAACTTTTAAATATGCGTATATACGAAAATACGGGCGTTCATCGCTATTAATAGAAATAGGTCAATAGGAAATAGCCTAGAGTGGATCTGGTTTGTACGTACAACTGTATTTGATTATAATAGCAGAGTCGATAATTGCATTTCTCATTAATACGTGTCTAATGATTTGTTGTACGTCAGCCTGTACTACTGTGTCTACTATTTGTGTTATACTTGTCAGTTTATTACTTCCTGCTGGAAACAAGTATATTTATATCATATAATCTTACAATACATTGACAGTTCATAAACACATGTAACGTTCACAATGATTAATACGCTTATTCTTCGATCTTAATTAAAAATCTGTCCAAAAATATGCTCCTTTTATTAGGATTAAATAATAAAAGAAATATTAACTTAAGATTCTTCTAATATCGATGCAAAAGTTTCTTGATAAATATTTCGTATTTAAAATCTAAATGGAAAATTTATTAGACATCATTTATTGATCTTTAAAAATTAATTCCTTGTAATAATTTAATTAGTATTATAACAACAATAATTAAATTACAGATGAGGATATTTAATTTTATTTATATTCTATATTTTAGCGATTAAAAATATTGGAAAAATCCAATGTAGAAGATCAATTACTCAAATTTGTACAACTTTTTATTGACTTTTATTGTACAATCTTCCATTTATTTATAAAGTCGAATTAAATTGTAACCTTCTCCCTTTACGAGATTGTATTAAATTGAGATCAAGGACGGTTATAATTCACTAATAATTTCGAGAATTAAAAACCGGTGAAAGACCATTTCCAGCGATCTTAAACCGTTCCATAATCAACAAGACTTCACCAGTTTACATACTTCTCCATTCTCCTATCTATATATCCGAAAAGGAGGAAGATTGTCAAAGGTAAATTCATTTAAAAGACTCGAGAAACTTGTAGAATAGATGGAAGACGGCCTGGTATTTGTACGTAGCGTTCGTGAACGCAGAAGTGGGCCAACAATCAACGGTCTTAAGGAGGAAATACCACCTCGGCAATTTAGCCGGTGTTCGCGTTTCTCATTTCCCAGCATCCACTAATTCGTCTATCTCATTTAACTATTTCATTACGCTGACAAATGTTTTGTTAATTCATCCTATAACGCGTATTCGCCGCGCCACGCGAAATTCATCCTCGTTCTTGATAAAATAATAAACCAATAATTAAACTATTCCATACGTTCTCCAATTGGGCGTAGAAAAATCATAATTTTTAATACTTTTCTGAATTAAAAGTAAAAGTAGACTTTATCGAAAATTACAATCTAATAGAAAGTAAAATTTTTAATTTTTTCTCTGTCAAGTTTTCGAGTTTTATTATTTAATCATTCTTGCATAATTTTGCCATTATATGCTTTATAATACAACAATTTTGTCTCCAATTTTTTTTTTATTAATCCACAAGCAAGAGCAATGTTTACGTTGACTAAAGGATAGAAAAGCTACATCGAGACGTTAATCAAACAGGGATCGATCGATTATGATCATCGAGTAAGATAATCAGGATTGAATCGTTCGACGAATGTGGAAATGTGTGGGATGTATGTAGGTCGGTAATCAACAGTCTTGAGGAGAGGTTAAACCACCCCATTGGTAACAAAACAGATGCTAGCACTCCTCGTTCACCTTATACGCCGTTTATCGTCGATATCACGCTTCCACTCCACTTCACGAGACAATCGATCAACATTGAGATTCCATCGGCTGATACCCACGTACAATCGCAAAGTGAAAACGGGGGAAAATTCTGAAAATGGAGCTCGAAACTTGATTTTTGAATTTTGGAAATCGAAAAGGAAATTGAATTGATGCTCTACGATTTTTAATTTTCAATGAGATTCGACAAATCTAACAATCTAACAAAATTTGGCAAGATCGAAACTATTGAAATTAAAATTTTTAATTGATCGTTATTGATTTTTTGATCTATTACTTAATATTTTTATTTTCTTAGTTTAAATTTTGTATATCAATGGTAGATTACTTTTTTATATTTGTATAAGAAAAATATTTGAATTTGAAATATAATTGTAATGTGAAATAAAATTAATATTCTTCTTATCGTATTCAAATAAATTTATATTGACATTATAGGATTATAATTAAAGGAAAATTATTATTCTAAGTAAAATAATACAAGGTATTCTTTCCAAACATGTAAAAAAATAAAAAAATGAAAAGAAAGTCGTTAAATGATTAAAAATAGAGAAAATATTAAAAGAGAAAAGTTGAAAATGTGTAAAGTTGTGAAAATGTGTAAAAAAGATAACGTGGTAAAAAGAAAAAGAGATGCTTATTTAACTAGATAAACGAGATTTTCATATTCCTCCCTGAGGACATTAATGTCGTAAAAGACATTAGTAAAAGTGGGAATATTGTAATTGTTACAAAGAGGATAGCATTAAGAACATTATACAAATCTTCTTATTTCCAGGATCATATAATTTTTAATTATACAAGAAAAAAAATAGCCTTTCAAAATTTATTCAATAAACCTATATTTCTATGCTTTAATGAAAATTGCATCGTTGACTATCACACCTTTTGAATCATCCTACATTTTGATAATCATTCTTTGAAACGATTAAAAACGAACTTCATCCCAATATAATAAAGTGTAATAGATATTTAACAACATTACTTAAAATTCAATGTCACAATGCACCACGTTTTACGATCTTTATGTCCAAGGAAGCATTAAGATCATAAAAATCTATGAAAGTAACCGTGCTATATTCTACGTACAAGGTGTTATAAAAACTTGTGACAATATTGAAGAATGGATAATCGATAAGCGAAGACAAATGGAGTACGACGACGAGGAATAACGAAAACAGAGCGTTCCTTTACCTATGTTTATTCCTAAATATTCTATCTTCTATTTGATAATTCATACAAAACGATATTTTTTGTGCAATAACAATTTCATTCTGATTCAACACTTGTCCAATGTTTCATTTCAGTCAATTCCTCGAAGCAAAATAATAAACACAAAGTATTTAAAGGTTAAAAGTTGTTAAATAATAATTCCAATTAATAATTCAGTTTCTCAAGGATCAATAACGCGACACGTTGAAATTAAATAAACATATGAATAAATTCTGGAATCGGGCAGAATTCATCGTGAGAATTTTTTCCAACGTTACCTTTAACGTTGAGGTTTTTACTTAGATACGATTGCCTGTTCCAACAGGATAGGAGGGCGGTCGTTACGCGCGATATAACGTAATTTCCACGATTTAATGACCGTGTTGAAGCTCCACCGTCAGATCTTTCGCGGGAGGGAAAAGAAACGGACGATGAAATAGCGATGGAGAGCCGCTGGTGCGGTGGGAACAGGGGAAGAAAAACGAACTGGAGGATTTATTAGGGTCAGAATAATCAGCCCGCCGGGATCTCTTGCAAATAGCGCAGAGAAAGCGACGATTTCCCCGCTGTACAAAAGCTTGAAAGGGATTGGAGAGCGGGAAAAATGCGTCGAAATTTTCGAAATTGAAAAATTTTGTCGCTAATCTAGTTTGAGAAGAGAGTGGCTCAAAAAAAAAAAAAAAAAAATTGTTCGAACAAGGATACGTAAAAATTGGAACGGGAGAAATACGTGTTAAATTTAAATTTTGAAGATACTTATCGGAATATTCAAATTTCAATCGAAGCATTTATTGCGCAGGTGTACTGTGACCTATTTTCCATATGTACAAAGTGTTCCAAAAAACTATCTTCGGTTGATTGGAAATTCCTGAAATAGCTTCCCTTAAGAAGAAATTTGTATTGTGTTGTCAATTTTCCTTAGAATTGATATTATTTTATCCATATTATGTTATTATTTATCTTTTATTACAAATGCTTCTGTACAATTTGATTATTTTAAAAAACTTTCTTCTTTCTTTTCCCTTAAACAATGAAAGAATTGTTTTTTAATATAATTTAATTAATACTGTTAAAAAAATAGAATTTATTTTATATAATAATTAGTTGAAAAGATGTTACATTATCCATTCATATTTTCGTGATTTTTCTAATGTAAGCAATTTCAATTCACATAGAGATTATTATTCAACATTAAAAGAATAGATATAATCAGATATAATTACATATTTTCCAATAAATAATATAATAAAAAACGATACAATTCATTTAAATGAAATTGCCATATTTATTGCGAATCTCTCAATTCCCTGATAGACAGTGCATCCTCAATTAGATTACAACGAGCACTATATATATATATATATACACCTATCGAATTAATTATAGAATAACACCAATCGTTCTCGACATGTATCCCTCCCCCTCACCCATTATAAACCGATCAAACAGGTGTACAACTACCCAGTGTACAACTCCTCTCTAATCCCAACGTTGTACATTTTATACGTTTTATCGAATTTTCGAACCCGAAGCTGAAAAAACCCCTCCCCCATTTGGCTTTCGAAAAAGCCAAGTGAAAATGAAAAAAAAAAAAAAAAAA
>NW_006263570.1:1838218-1847666 GCF_000469605.1 Apis dorsata
CTCTTCCCATCCCGTCTCCCATCGATACCTCTTATCCGCGTGTAATTTCATTTACGCCTCACCACGCTTCGAGACACTCGCAAGCGAGGCAAGCGTGAATTAAGAATGATTTACACTGGGAGCGTGCATTACATCCCGGTAATCGCGCTATAAATTCGCGGCACGAGCGGCCACGTATTTTATGCAACAATGAGCTCCGGCGCCGAGATGGGATTAATTTAAAGCATTGATACAGCCGTGAATAACAAGGAAGGCGATAAAAGGAGGCAAGTAGATGGCGTTGATCGGTTGCAACGAGTCAAATCGAACGTTCCAAAAGCGAAATTTTTTTCATTAATGACCGAATTTTATGGTAAGGGAAAAAAGGGAATTTCTCTTCGTTTATCTCTTCGTTTATTTTGAATTTGGATGATGCTTTTGTTTTTGCTTCCTTTTTTTTCTATCCCTTCCTTCTTTTTTTTTTTAATTGCGTCAATTTAGGTGTTGGGAATTGTAATTTTTTTTTTATTATTTATGGGATTTGTTGTTGGTTTTGTTTGGATAATAGTACAATTCCTGATCGAAAGATTAAGATTGTTTATATCTTTCGATATTTTTCGATGTTTTTAATAAAATTTAATCAATCTGAATGATATTTATTAATAATTTCTATTTTAATGTACACATATGATAATTTATCCAGAATGTTTTTCTTTAAATTCAATTAATATGATAATTATGCACGTACAAATATTTTAAGTAAATTCTACATACTCTCAATTGGATTTATATTTGAAGAATTGGGAATGTAATAAAAAATAATAAGATATTATTTGTTACATGAATTATTAATATGTATATGTAGAATACATCAATAATTAATCAAATTTGCAATTAAATTTCAGTCAACCCTTTAAATTTTATTAAAAACATCAAAATATTTTCAATATTTGATAATTCACAGATCAATTTATATACGTTATTTTAATCAGACGAAATAAAAAAGCCAATAAAATTCTTATTTTCTAGAAATCACATTGAAATATCAAGGTAAGAGTATGATAATCAAAAATTGTTCTCTTTGGCTCTTAACCTTACTTCAAGGAAAAATTTTCGAGAATTTCCTCTTTTCTTTCCTCGAATTTCTGAAACGTATTGATTCTTATGACACAAAGGATTCGGTATAAAATTCTACTTCACTTTTATTTCATCGTTCTTTTTACTTTTTATTTTATTGTATATTACAGATTTGAGGAAAACACGTCTTTGAATCTCGATGAAATATTTTGCCCTTCGAGAAAGAGAATTTTTTACCTTGTTCAAGAGAAATGCTCCTCACCCATTTTATTAGGCTCAGAAGGTATTCCGTTTTATTTAAATCCAGAAAAAAATTTATTAATCGCTGAGGAAGATACTATTCTGAATAATCGATGAATCAATACATTCTCGAGTATTGTTTAGATTAAATGGCCATTTGTAATGTTACTTCGTGCCATCGTAAGTTGAAAGAAATACTTGTTCGAAAGTTAAGAGCACGTTTAAATGCATGAGCTTTCGAACGAGATTTGGAACGAGGTTTTTACTATCAAAATGGTTGAAATACACGCGATCCTAAAGTTTGAAACGAATACACGATTGTTTAACAATTTCCTCTGAAGATAATGGTATGAAGAAGAAACTGGATGAAGAAGATAGAAAGGTATAATATTGAAGGAAGAAAAGTTTCTTCTTTAAAATTACTTGATACATGTAATTATGTGTATTTCACTTCGTTATATGAAAAGGATTTTAATGTGAAAATTGTAATCGTATTAAGTGAGTCTATAAAGACCATTTTCTTCCAAAGTGATTCCATTCTAAAAATAACTGAAAATATTTAATCGTAATAAATAAAATTATATAATAAATAAATTAATATTAACGAAACAAGATGATATATGCTTATTTTCTAAATTCAAATAAAAATAAAGTATAAAATATCAAATATAATCATACTTAATAATACTCAGAAAATAAAAATTGTTCTGCAATCTCCTCTTATTTAATACAAATATATATTTTTATCATATGAAATTCAAAATAAAAACATCCAACAGAAGAGTATATTTGAAAATAAAATCTTAATTTAATTCTCCTAAAATAATATAAATAAAACAAATAAGAGAGACTTAAAAAAGAAAAATATTTAATTGTAAATATGTATTTAAGAAATTTTCCAAATGAATGACAAGTTTCTGAAAACCCATTTCATGAATATTTGAATATCCCAACAGAAATAGTTGAATAAACAAATTAATTTATATTCCAAATAAAACTTCCAGTTATACAAATATTAAAACTATAATCTTTATACATACGCAATGAAATTAAAACACTACATTGTTTAAAACATATTTTAATCAACACGATACATTTTCTCACCCCCTAACAAATCATCCTTCCTCAACCTCGCAATTTCAATTCAGATCGATTACATCAGAAAAATTCGACAATCCATCCACTTCCTGCAACTAATTTATTCATACGATCCAGATTTCAACCTCGAGCGAGTTAGAATCCAGCTCTTCATACCCTCCATACCGTCCATAATACAAACTACACCGCTAATTTCGCAAATCCTCCCTCCAACGTGGGAAAAAATCCGCCCTCCTGGGAGTAAAAATTCGAGGCTTATTCAAATGTATTATAATGAGAGGAGTCGGAGGTTTGAATTCATTGGCGGCCACCCTTTTTCGGGATGGAAACAAACGTCCAACAAAGTGGCGGCCGTTCGATTCATGAACGTCTGACAGCTAAGTGCATCCTGAGCCACGGAGTTTTACTTCGCATAGTAAATCGCAATTAAAGTAAATCCCGCTCGTCCCCTGAGAAACATGAAATTTCGCTCACGACGATTTTAAATTTCCCCGGACGTGATCCCGCATTCCTCGTGGGAGGATTTTTCGTGGGAGAAGGGGAGGAGGGGAGAAAAAGTGCGTGCTTCCCTCGAGCGATTCAAACGATTCGTTTTCAAGTGTCGAGGTGGAGGTTTCAAGATCGTTCTATCCAAATTTATTTCGATAATTGATGGATATATGATATATTATTAGGGCAATTGATAATTTTATTATGCAAAAGATGATGATTGACGTGAATTATGATAGGATCCTTTTGTATGAAATTCGAATTACTGATTTTTCCAAAGTAGATTAATATTTTTTTGTAGGAAATATCTAAATCAATATATTTAAAATGTATATACAGTTCTGTTTTAAGAAATGCAATTGAAATTCATCTTTATCTCTATTATTGGATCTACAAAAAAATTGTGTTTCTCTTTGATCTAACTTGAACGTTAAGATATTACTTTCAATTGAATGATATCTGTATATTAAAATTTATATCCTAAAAATTATTATTTAAAAACACTGAATGGAAAAGGACAAAATCGTATTAATTTTAAATTTCTTCTTATTCTTCTATCAATTTGTATATAATAATGTCTTTAAAATCTTTTTAGATCTAAATTGAATTAAGAAAGCATAAACAATCTTGTTCAATTTAAAAAAGAAAATAACAACTGCACGGATCGATTATTTCCAATACCCCTCGCAAAACACTTTTATATTCTTCAGACATCAAACTCTTTATCTTTCCTTGATACGCTTCCTAAAATTTTACTCTGAATTTTATCGTTGCACGATAGAACGCTTGTGATATTTTATCGCTCCACAATGAACGAAACACCTTATGCTTCACCTAGTTAATAGCGTGCGCGGCAAAAGTCAAAGTTCACTCGGGATATCGCGTAGAACGAAATCATTGCGGACGTGGTTAAACGATTACAGGTAAAACGAAACCCATTTTGTCAAATGTTTCGCGATACTTGATTCATTCTGTGCACGATGTTTACAATTTAAGTTTCTATTAATTAAAGTTTGAACAATCATTAAAATGCTAATAAAATAAACAGTGAAATTTATAATAAAGTGATATTATAAATTTATGATATAGATAGAATTCAGATACTATTCCATTTTCATCAAATAATTATTTTGATTTAGAGATACTTCTCATATACACAATAAGAAATTAAGAAGAATTGTTAGAAAGGATGATTGTTATTGAAATATGATTGAAACGAGATTTAATTGAGTAGTTAATTGAGATTTAATTAATCACTTTGTATAAACTTATACACGTATAATATCATATTGAAAATGAACATTAATTGATTTCTCTATTATTACATCATATTTTACGTTATTCGTATAATAGAATTTCAATGGTTACTTTATGGTTAATTACAATCAAAATTTACTAATTGAATTTTATCTAATTATCATGTGTATTGAAACATTTAATATAGTGTGATTTTTTCTTAATTATTCAATATTAATAATATAATGTTTAACTTTATCTATGATATATCATAAATTTCAAAAGCTTAATAGAGAAAAAGAAATTTAAATTACAAACATATTTATTCATTAAAAAAAAGAAAGATCGCCTTCTATATGAAACTGTTCTATATCTTTTACACAAAATACCATTAAATAACATAATTGAATTTGATTAATATAATATAGAACCGTTATAATTAAACTATAGTTATAGCAGTGTAACTATAGCTTAAGTTATATGGCGACAAGTCAGGTAAGTAGAATAAACCAGTCACAGTTAAACAAGTAAAATAGTATGGTCATTCTCGGACAACTACAATCAAACAATTGAGGTCAAACGAGTAGAACGAGTTACGTAATTGTCAGACTAGTAATGTAGAACTGTTAAAGTCAGCCTACTTATATATATTGATCTATACATCGATATAAATCCACCGAATGAATCAATTTATCGTTAAACAAAGGGAATAACATGATCTATCGATTATAGATTCAAAAAAGAGTAGAATAGAACACATATTGTAACCTCCTAAATTACTAAATTGACAACCCATCAAATCCAACTAATTCCACTAATAGCAATGAACTTTTCATTCGTGGCTATTATCATTATCTTGGCGCAAAGGTTAGAGAATAAATTAAGGATCGAAACCGAGGGCAAACACGAGGGGCATATCTGTCCATCCGTTTCCGGAAACGGCACACAACAATAACGATCGTAAACAACAAAGCTACCGGATGTAAAACAACCTACCTTTCTCACAATAGGCACCCTCATAATCGCCGGACCGACACTCGCAGATGGGTCCACTGTCGGTTGATATGCAGATTCCGCCGTGTTGACAGGGATCACGCGTTTCACAGGCGTCCGTCGTATTGGCTGTCATCATGTTGCGTAAACTCTGCGACAAACAATGGAAAGTAACGTTTACGTATCTGTGGACATCAAAGCGAATCATCTCGATACAGAGGAAACCGATATCAAGAGTCTCTCTTTTCTGAAAATATGTGTATATACGAAAGAATAGAGGATCATTTTTAAGTAGAATTGTATATTCTTGATTTTTTTCTTCTTTTATTTGAACAATTTGAACAATATTTTAATCCCGAGAAATATATTAAAAGATATATTGCGAGTAACCAAAGCATATTGTTTTTTACTTTAAATTATAAATTTGTGATTCTTAAAAAAGTGAATAAAATCGAAAATCGTAATTCTTTTTTTTTTGGAAGTATATAAATTTAATGTTTCGTTGAAATAAACTTTCTATTTGTCAAATAATCTTTATATTGGATAAATTATCTTTTCTACAATATGTAAACATAAAAATAATTTAATTATCCAATTAACTTGTTATAATAATATGATACACATAATATAATGTTCTTAAATTTATAACAAATATATTCTACAATTCAATTCATTCCACAATCTGAATAGAAACGAGTTAAAATATCAACGAGTAAATTTTTCCAATTAATATCTTCAATTATTAATTTCTCTATTCTTTTTAATTTCAATGAATCTATCCTGTTCTCGATCAAAGCAAAATCTTTCGAATACTTTTCTCGATAAAATATATATTTTCAGAACGAGCAAAATCTTACAGTCTATAAATTCTAGAAATTCCCTATTTTTATATATATATATATATACGTAGAAGTTCGATATTGTATCTTTGTTCAGGAAATCGTCTCTTACACTAAGTCACCGTGTATCAAATTGTCGCAATAATACGAGAACGGTGTCTCGCTTCGATCGGAATCGATACGGTTTCGAGAAAATCCTTTTCCATCTTTCGTCGTCCGAAAATGGCCACGTGCCAGCAACGAAACGATCGACGGATTCACCGGAACGTAATGGACTAGACCAACGCGGTTGACCCCATAACCTAATACGTGCACTCGTGTTCGCGAAAGTTCGCCTTCCGGTTTTTAAGAACCACTTCAGAAAGAAATCGTGAGTATCTATACTCTATCTCGTGATTTATAAATAACATATTCAAAGATACTTATTTAAAGATTCGTGATCACGTTTTCAGAGAATAGAAATTTGAAATACATAAAAATTACTTGCATTTTCGAATATTTAATGAACAAAATTTACATTAATATTTTTGCAATATAATTAGTTGTTACAAACTTGTTTCAAAATTTATAATATTCGATACGTGAATTCTTATTGATTGGACGAAATATCATTGATAGAAGAATTAGGAATTGGATTTTTCAATCTTCGACAAATGGGATTTACATCAAAACCAGTCAGATCTTTAGATAGTTCTAGAAAGAGCTAATATACATAAATTAATTAATTACCATTCTTTCTTTTCAATTTCTTTTTATAATCAGAAAATTATACGTGTTTTCAACAATTTGAGAATGATACACTTTTATTATCATATTTGTATCATCATGGCTCGTTTTAACCATCGCGCGTTCGCAAGATTATTAAGGGATGAAAGGAGCGAAACGTGTAAACGAAAAGGGAAATTGGTATAAAGTGGAAGATGCGAACATCGTAATACTGACCATAGTGGCATCCGGACTAATTAAAGCGCGTTTCGTTTACACTCATAAGGTGCTTGTATCCATGCCACTTGTACATTTCCGCTTTTTATTCGCTGGAAATTGCACGAACGCGTAGTGGTTCGCGCTTAAGAAGGCTCGAGAAACGAGAAAATACGTCTGCTTGTAAGGAATTTTCTTAATTTTCCAATTGTACCAATTCAAATATATGATAATCGTTTGATTTATGCTTTTTATTAATTTAGGTATTAATTTACATACTTGTACATTAATAATGATATATTATTCGTATAACAATATTATGTTAGATCGTATTCAAAATTTTAATTCGATTCTAAATATCTATTTATCTCTGCGCCATTCACTGATATAACAATGAAATAAAAAGAAATACTAAAATAAAATTATTACAACATTTAGACAACGATAATCTATAATAATAGAAAGTGATAATAAAGAAAATAATTGAAAAATAAGAAAAACTTGAAAAATCAATAATTAAAATCGCAAACATAAGGAGGATAAAATCGGTGTATAAATAATTTTAAAATAATTGAAAATTTCGTTAAGCGACGATAATATCTCGCGAATAATATTATTTCCACAGCAGAACAGTGAAAATCGTGAATTGGAGTGAAGATATCGGGGGATGGATGGGTCATTTTACGCTTTCGACCTCTGCAGTACTCGTTGCAGTTGTCGGGGTAAATAAGTTGGCCGCCAGATTTCGTCGTAGTTTATTAATTCAATTATACTTTTCCCAGGGCGCTCTGTTACCGGATCACGTACAGCCACTTGTATCAGCTGACGGTGTAACCGTGTTTTCAAGACTATTGCGGATTCAGGGCGCGGGCCAGAGTCGTGAGACGAGAAACGATACGGGGGCACAAAATCAAATTTCAGTTCCCGGTCTGTAATAGCTGTTGCAGCACTCGTAATCGTCTCCGGTTACAATTGACTTTTCCACGTTTTGAGGATATGGTGTTATTCCTCTTAACGGGACAAATTTCGTTTGGTACGATATGCGATTGTCTCTCTCTATTCTTTCTTCATCTTTCAATTTTTTCCTTTTTTCTTTTTTGTTTTAAATTTTTTAATCTTTCGTTTGTATCCTTTTCAAGGAGTTTTCTTTTAGTTTTCTTTGAACTTTCGATCGAATATTTATTAGTTCTTTTTATATTTCTTATCTATAATTAATTATTTTTGAAAAATCTTTAACGAAACTTATGATTCACTTCTTATTTTTTTTTAGAATTATATCTACATTACAAATATAATTAAAATATAATTCAAATATATCATTTACGAAATATGGAAAATCTTTTATAACGGAGGAATTTTTGATTCCAAATCGTTTACTTTATAACGCGTTCTTCAATAAGGATTTTTACGCGATCAAATGCGGCAAATACTTTGCTACTTTAACGAGATAAACGTGCTCGATGCACCAGGAGACATACTTATGTAACTATGCGGCACATACTTTGCGAAAGCGATGCACTTTCCGCCCTGTTGGAATTTCTTGATGCGTAATCGAGTAACCGTAATTCCCCGCATAACTTTCGCGTGCTCGTTAATAATTGCGAGAGGTTCACGCGTCTGAAATTTAACTATATATACAGTAATTTGTCAATGACGTGATAATAATGAGGAATGATATGAAATGATAATTCAAACGAATAAATAACTCGATTCAATGTTGGAAGATGTTGGTATATTCAAATAAAAATTTCTGAATGGATGAGTTATCTTTTTTAAAATACAATCTCTGGATAAAAAATTAGGATCATTTGCAATTTTCAATTTTTTTTTATTATAATATTTATTCAACAATATTCTTTGATTAATTATTTTGATTTACCACTATATATGCATTATTTATATTATATTCTTTATTTTTAAACTATTTTACCAAATATCCAGAACTAGTCAACTAATGATGATGAATAATTTAAACACAGTCTAGATTGAACAAGTGAAAAGAAAAATAATTAATGCATGTATTATTAATAATTAATAATTAAAATTATTCGCGAAATAATAATAAATTAAATATATAATTAAAACATATTGATTACTCAACTCATCGATTTCCAAAAGAAGAAAAAGATCAAAGAAACAAATTACTATAAATTCCATATTAATACAATTTACTCTACTTCTAAAGTACAGTTACAACAAATTGAATCTGCGAAACCTGTTCCTTACGTTTACATTTATTCTTCGCCAATAAAAAAAAAACTGTCCCATTTTCACAACCATATTGTCGTAATCGTAACCATTTTTCATTTCAGCTCGAGAGAAAAGAGAAAAAAAAAAAAGGAAAGAAAACCATCCTCGCCAGAAGATAAGTATAAACATATTTCACCGGGAGGAATGATTTCATCGTAGCAAAATCGTTGCACAACGTTATTCACTTTTCACATTCGGATGTACGGGCTTTTATTTCCACACAGTAATTTCCTTACCGATCCGCGGGGAAACATTAGCCATTGGCGCGGTATCGGGTTCCGGCCTCGTATTCGGGGCACGAGGCGAGAGCCAGGAAACGTAAGAAA
>NW_006263570.1:1847914-1853871 GCF_000469605.1 Apis dorsata
ATGGGAATGTATATATTCGCGTGCAAACGGAGAAGTGTGTTTCGCCAACGCGTGTTACGCCTCTCCCCTCCACCGATCCACCCTTCCCACCCCGCTGACAGATACAAATAACGTCCACGAAGACGCCGCTTCCTGTTTATTCGAAACCGCATCTGGGAACCGGCGATGAAAATTCGCCCAAACGATACTTTATATGTGTGTGTGTGTGTGTGTGTGTGTATGTGTGTGTGTATCACCGACAAATCGTGCCCCGTGCTTCCCGCAATTCGCTCGAGGATACGCTCGCCCTTTTAAATTGAAAATCGCGTAAAGAGATAGATTGTGGTTGGTACGTAAGGATACGTAAGATTCGTGGATTCGTTTCAGAAATATTTTATCGAAGTTGCAATTTAACGAAAGCGATTGATACGTTTTTTTTTTTTTTTCTTTTTCTGATGATGATGATCGTTCGATAATTTGCAATGATTTGATTTTCTTTTTTTTCTTTTTTGATTAATCAAGATCTGAGAATTATGAAAGTTTTTTAATTATGAAAGAATTATGAGAATTTTTAAATGTCGATTTGATAGGTTTGATGATGAATATGAAATTAATGAAAAAGAAATGAATTATTTTTTATTGTTATATCAAGGAGATATTGAATGCATTATTAAAATTGTGTGTTATAAATTCTAATAATAGGAAACACGATGCATTAAATATATTAAGAAAATGATAAACTGAAATTGTTTAATGACTGATAATGTTTCATTTTTAATTGAAAATTTACTACTGTTTGAAACTGCCAGCTATTTATACATATATATTTTTTGAAACTGGTTATATGAATATTTAATTCAGATGTTTTTTTCAGATGTCTTTTCTCTACAGATTTTAAAATATTTTGCAACTTTATCCTTAATCAACGTTACGTGTCATATAATGCAGCAATTTTTAACTGAAATAAGTATTATGAATATAATTTGTACGCTTAGATTTCAATATTTTATTAAACTTTAACAGAGAATTAGCATGTTACTGTTACCGTTTTTGCTTATTACAAAATAAATAATACGAAAAATTTATGCAAGTTAAATCTGACTAATTAATAGATACTTCAAACATTGTAACGAGTGTAGCTCTGTATACTTTTTAATTATCATAATGAACTAAAGTATCCATTTGAGAACAAGAGGATCATAAAATATATTCGAAATTATCGAAAAAAGTTTATCAAGTTATCGTTCATTGAATTAAATCTTTGCAAACATTGGAGAAATTTCTATTATTATCAAATTTTGTTAATATTTATTATTCCTATAATCGTATTTCACTAGAAATTGTATTCGTATATTCGTAAAAATGCTAATAATCAAATTATTATCATACATATTTCAATAAATCCATAATTATCAATATTACTTCAAATACTTTTCTAAATAATAATTATACAAATATCATATAATTACATAAGATATATTTATCTTAAAATTAAAGAAGCTTTATTCAAAAGAGATATTTCAAATAGAAACAACTATAATCACTTTCTTCCTCTTTATATCTAATATCGTTTCAATCTTTCCATTATCATTAAAATGTCATGGAAAAATCCACGTACACATTTTTACATATTAATCAAAACATCTTAAACTAAACCTATCAAGAATAATAAATTATCCGTCAAACAATCTGATTTCAGAAAAATTACGCTTCACTCTCGACGTACAATTCTTCTCTGTCCCAGTAAATATTAGGCTCTGGGTATAATCTCAATTACTCACTATGAACGAGGCAATCGGGTTAAGCCATGAAACAGCGTAGTTATGTGGGGTATAAAGTGAAAGTGGAATAATTCGACCTTAAGTATAGGTTGAGAAAAGAGGGTTTTCATAAAACATTCTCGTTAACGAGAAAGAAGAACGTTGATATTCACTCTTCTCATTTCTCGTGAAACGTTATCTTTCTATCTCTTCATGTTCATCATCGTAATTTTATATGGAAACGCTTCGAAATATAATGAAACATAAGAATGTAATAATGTGAAGTTGCAATGTTTGAGTATCTCATTTATACAATTAAATTTATACAGAAAATAATTTATATTTTAAATCAAATATTATTGATAAATTATTGATATTTTGAAATAAATATTATTAGCATATATTTATGTTGCATGTACAATTTAAATGTTTTAGTTATTGTATAATTTGTATTATGCATATAGTTACAAAATATTTTTTAATATTATAACATAATATTAAAACATAATATTAAAACATAATAATACATGAATAAAATGAATAAATGTTATTTGAAGATAAAATAATTATATTTTATCAAGTTTTGATAAACTTTTCTTTAAAAAGATTAAAAAATTAACGATGATAACAAAAGAAATAAGAATAAAATAAAGGAATATTGATGAAATATTAAAAATATTAATTCAACTGATAAATTAAAATTACAAATAATTTGTTTATTCATAAAATTGTTTAAATATATTACATAAAATTACTTTTAACTAAAAATTTTATGTTATCTTACAAAAATTAAAATAAATTATTAATAGAAAGAAAAAAATTGCATTATATGCAAAACCAAGCCAAGTAGAAAATAGATACTAACTGTAAGAGCATTGAGTAAATTCAAGGACGTGTCGACGTGTTAAGAGCAGGGACAAGCGTTGTTTGCATAACGTGAATTGCAGCGTAACATGAATTAACTATATGCAATGAGAATCTCGTGTTAATGAGACAACCGTTCATTAAGATGGCAATTCGGTAGATGCCAGGAATTGAATCTACCTGCTATGTAGAGTGCAGAAATTGTAGAACAGATTGTATATTGTTTACAATATACATTATTCTACTATTCTACATTGATACTTATTCCCAAAATTATTTCCTTATCTTCATAAAAATGAATTACATTGTTTTACACATGTATCATTACTTGAAATATGATATATGGAAATTTAAAAAGATAAAAATACTCGAATTTTTTAATGTGTTGATAAAGAATTTCTCAAAGAACAAGAATTGGTTTATATAAAGAGATATATAAATGTATTTGATTTATTTATTGAATAATAAAAAATGGCTTTAGCAACTTTAATCTCTCTAATTTAACTTTCAATCTATGCTTTATAATAAAAAAATCATATGTAACATGAAAATAAATAATTATAATAAATTTTTCAAAATATGTAATAAACTACGAAAAAAATATCAAAACATATTATCCTTCTAAACAGATAATTTGCATTTTACCAATCGTTAAACATAATCTATCTAATTTCAAAAAAAAAACGAAACAATACAAAAATTCTCAAGCCCAGAGAAGAATTGAGAAACACTGTCCAAAGAATCAGAGACCACGATGCAAATTCCATAATCCTCGAATATTTGCCTCTCGATTTCTTGCCGGCACGCCAGGAACGTTAGAATTACAACGGGGACTGGCTTACTATCCCATGACAATGTCTAGGGGATAATTTGGAGAATCCCCTAGACTGGTTTCTGGTATTCGATTCCATCCGTGGGGGACGAACCTTCGTGACTGTCAACCAAATTTTGTCACGGAGAAGGAGAACGGCTACGGCTATGCCCCCGTTGGTACACAGAAATTGGATGGAAACTCGGCGAAGAGGCGAGAATATATATTGTAAACTCTGTGACAAGTCTCGAAATCGGTTCGCAGTCTACAAACTTTCGTCATATCTCGTATGCGAGCACAGGTACGGCCTGTGCTGGGGTACGGGTGTGGGGGTGAGATGGGTAAAAAGGGGAGAGGGGGGAAGGATTTACGAGAGCCTCCTACGTGACGATAAGTGTGCCTAACATTAAGCCCATAAATTTCAAACACCTATCTCGTTTCGTTTGGACAAAGCCTCGTGTCTGCTCGCTTTTCCTGGATGTATTTTTCTTTCTTCCCTTTTCTTTTTATTTTTTTTTTCCTCTATCGATGGAAATTCTTCTTTGTGTATCAATGTTTGTCAATGTTTATGAATATTCTCGGATTTCTTTTATTTTTCCCTTCTTGTTATTGGGGAATATAGAGTGTTGATATATTTCGTGGAATCGATTGTTTGAAATCGAAACAATCGCAGAAGTTGCAAAATATCAAAGTAAGAGTTATTCATTTTATTTGTAAGATGAAATAAAGATGAGGAAATCTTTGTGATGGAGAAATTTATCGAGATTTTTTTATTTTCTGTTTTTATTATGAGGTTAAATCTTAGATTAGAAACCAATCTCTGAATTATTCCTCTAATTGAAATTAAAGAAACAAAATTGCAAGTTATTACCGTGATTTTCGATCGAATATATTCAATTTGCAAGACCAATGTGAAGATAAATTGACAAGATTTCGAGCATGCACGTCTGAAACTTAACAATTTCACGAAACGTCCGCTAAACACCAAACTTTCGTCATATCCTTACTTTGCAAAGGATCGTAGCCAAGGATTTAACGTATGTACTTTACGTGACGACGCGACTGATAACACAATTTGAATAAAATTACATCTCACGAGTTTCGAAACGAACCAAGCGTAAATGTAATCGCGTTTCGGTATATCTCGTGGCCAACGTTATGCCATGAACGACAATATTTCTTGCCGGTTAGAAGCTACGACGAAACACGTTATTAGTGACAACATAATTTAATATTCAGCCAACGCTTCGCTTGCTGGGCACACAGTTTATAGATGAGGGAGTTTGTTATCCTATCGACAAAAGATTGTCAAAATAATCACGTGAACGTATCACTCGCACAATTTGTTTCGTTTTTCTTTTATAGTAATCGTATTATTATCGGTGTATTTTAGATTTATCTTAAAACTCGATCAAGCCTTATTAAAATTAGAAAAAATTTGAATCACTATAACTCCGAAGATAATGATTTTTAATCGACGAATCAAAGATCATTAGAAGCGTGGAACCTTACCCTTTAAAACGCTTTTTTATTTATCTAGATACCACTTCCGGTTCTCGAGATATCATCGTATAAAGAAAAGGATAATTTTTAATCGTTCATCGAAATCCTATTAAATCCTATTAAAATTCGGAAAAATTTAAACCGATATAACTCCGAACATAATAACTTTCGATCAATGAATGAAAGATCAATAGAAACGTGGAACTTTGCCCTTTGAAACGCTTTTTCATTTATCTAGATATCACTTCCGGTTCCCGAGATATCGTCGTGTAAAGAAAAAAATAATTTTTAATCCTTCGTTATCTCCGTCCTTGTTGCTTATTCGGATCTCTCGCTCTCACTTCGTCTCATTAATCTATCCCAAACTCCAGACAAGCGGCAGATGCAATTCCTGGAAGAACCTAGTAGGCTTTTTCAGGAAAAATGAAGGTCGCGAGCTCATTCATAATTTCTGCACTGTCTTAAATGGACATTTCGAGTTTTTAAATGGATATTTCGGCAACTGATCGAGATATCGGGATAAAACAATAACTGACTTCAACTGGTATATCTTTCTTTATTTTCTAAATAGATTTTAATAATAAAATTTTTAATTTGTTTTTTATTTCTACGAAATATCAAAGTTTCATTTGAAATCGTTTTAGCTACATAAAAATATAATCTAGTTATCACTATATTAGATATTTACTTTGTAAATAAAGATATCATAGAAAATTATATCAAATATTGCGAAACATTTGTTCAAATTAGATGATACAACATTATACACGTATCATCGTTATAAAATAAGATTAAAATACTACTAAATTGGAAAATTAATTATTCCAAACGAGATGATCATTCGATCGAATGATACACAAATATTCAATTTCGAGATCTTTCCTTTTTTCCCCCATTGCCGCCATTAATCTCACCACTTTCCCCACTTTTATCTATTCACCATCTCTCGAACTAGAACCGTGCAAATCCCTCGTCACGAGTGCATAACAAAGGATTGAAAAGATAAAAGAAAAAAAAGAAAAAAAAAAAAAAAGGAAACA
>NW_006263570.1:1854160-1859351 GCF_000469605.1 Apis dorsata
AGATTACACGAACGGTATCAGTATTTGCAGAGCTGTCAACCATGTTCATTCACTTCCTCAAACTTTCACAATTTACAAACTCTCGTCAAACATTTATCAAAGGTGCACGGCCCCGTCGTCCCGTTTAGCTTTCATTTTCTGGTGCGCGACAACGAGGCCAGCTAAAGGAACGGTGAATTCAGAATTCTCTTTCGTAAGTTGCGACGGTGAATCGTCTTAAAACAAGGAAGAGCAATACGGATAAAATTATTCGCGATTCCGACCCGCTTCTCAACCTCCTTGCGGATCCGCTTCGCCCGTTTCGTGCCTCTGAAAATCTGTGAATCGATAAAACCTGGTGTTCTCTCGAAATAACTGCGAAATTTTCAGGATGAAGAAAACGCACGATTGACGAATCCATCATTTTCGAGTGGAAAAATGATTCCTCGTTTCATTTTTCGAATTTCATTCAATCCTTCAGAACCCTCTTCTTACACCCTCTCTGCACACATTTTGACACTCGTGAATGCGATTTGGACAGATGAATATTCTATTTGTTTCTTTCGAAAGTTATCGATTTGCTTGTTTAATTGAACTCTCGTGTAATTTCGTGTAAATCGAGCAAATTTTATTCCACGTAAAAAGCGACGTGTATTCATTCGTGAATAATGAGGAATAATTTTATTTATTTATTTACTTTTTATACACACGTTCATGCATATTCATACTAGGATGGAATATAATAGGTAGATAAATTCTTTTCTGTTTTGACTTCAATAAAAGTTGCTTTTCATAATAACATTTAATATTAAAATCTAAATTTGATCGATAAATTTTTTCAGATGCTACAAATCATTTAAAAGTTACTATCGTTTTTGTGCAATTCCTGTTCAATATATTATGTAAAAATAAATTTGAACTAAATTTAGAATAGATAGATGAAAGAAAGTAACCATTCAATTTCCTCATTCAAGAAAAAAATGCTTCGAATATAATTTCAATACAATTACCTTAAACTTTTTTCACAAAATCAATCTTTTTATTCTTTATATTTTTTTGGCAATGTTTCATGATAGCTCCTCCGACAAAATTACTTTACTTAAGCTCTCTCGAAAGCCTCTATTCTAGACAACATGCAATGTAAGATAACACGAAAAGTTAAACACATCCGACACCAATTTACCGTGAAACTTTTGCAGGATTACATACCACAATTCAGAACCGATTTTATCCCTTTTTCACCGATTTCGAAAAGCAGCTTGCGACCCCCGAAAGCAGATTGCGATCGTCGAGTTTGTCTCGATTCAATTATCGTATGGTTTCCAAGGGGGAAAGGAAGGGAGGGAGAGGGAGTGATTGAAGGGATTAGCAGGGTTTCGAGTGGCGAACGAATCGTAAAACGATTCGATCGATCGATTATTTCACGATACATGGGCATCTCTGTCAATCCATGTCAGAGGCAACCGTTTTGAAAAATCAAACGCTCCCGATGAAATATGCAGGGTTAACGAGGCTCTAAAATTGCGGAACGTGTATGGACGTACAGTTTGGCCATTTAACCCGGTGAAATATAAATGCAGAAGCTAAGCAGCATTTTTTTTAGTTACCGGGACGATGATCGATAGTCAATTTTTTCGTTTCGTCGTTAAGGCTTTTCAAGAGTTTCAATCTTTAATGAATATTTAATGAATCGTTTAACAGCTATTTAGAGATATTTTATTGGTAAATTACGAAATGAATGAGATGGAAAGGGAAATAATAGGGAGAAGCGGTTGAAAAGAAGCATTTATTTTTAGGATTTCTTTCATTTAATTATCCAAAGAGAAATGAATATTCCTTTTCGAAGTACGAAAAAATCATGGAGTGATGAATTAAGCAAAGAGTGGATATAGAATTGGTCGACCCACAAATACAATCCTTTAATGTTGTAATTCTTTCTTTGGCAATGTTTGTTATATAGAATGATGGGTCGTGAATCGAACAAAATGGAAGTTTCTGTTCGCTTTACAAGAACAGAAATATAATTTATAATATTTGTTTGTCATCACGTACGATTTTATCTCAACAATGTTTTACGATTGTATTATTCTCATGTATTAACATCGACATTTTTATGATAAGTCAGTGAAAAACTGAGAAAAATGTTATTCAAGATCTGTAAAGCATTGAGATATTTTTTAAAACATTTTCTAAAAAGTTATTCTTTTAAAAATTATTCGATCCTTTAATATAATATAAGTATAAAATTTAAAAAAGATAATTAACTAAGTTAATATCTCTATAAATATCCAAATGTTTTGAAAAAATATATTTATTAAAAAGCAGTGAAATAAATTAATGATATAATATAAATAAAATTATCCTATTTGAAATATTGTATTTTATTAAAAGAAAAAGAAAACAAGTATATCTTAATAAAACAAAAAAATTGTAATACCGCAGAGCAAACTTCAAATAAAAGTTGCATTGATA
Organism: Apis dorsata; assembly: GCF_000469605.1. Lineage (NCBI taxonomy): Eukaryota > Metazoa > Arthropoda > Insecta > Hymenoptera > Apidae > Apis > Apis dorsata. The sequence continues at coordinate 1,856,612 of NW_006263570.1, forward strand.
TTGCATTTATGAATAATATTTATATTTTCAATTTTATAATTCGTATTTTCCCACAACTTTACTCCAATTCGATAAAAATAAAAAGAAGGGGGCAAAAATTATTCTTCAACTGAACTGGAATATCACTTATCGTTCAGGAAGCTTTAAAACAAATTCATCTTTATAAAATACGGTGCTTTTACAAATACCCGAAACATATGTTTTATAATACACGGTATATCCGACATTCGTTTCAGTATTTCAATACTTCGTACATATACCGATACTAAACGAAATCGTTTTTCCTATATTTTCAGCTTAACTCTGTAACCTAGATAGCGCGTGTTCACGGTGGAGAAAGTACAACACCGATATTTTCGTCGATAAATTATATCATCCGTGTATTATCATATGCAACCTCGGTCGTACGCGAACAGACGACGATGAAAAAAAATAATAATAATAAAAAAAGAGTTAATACCCAACCGAGCGACTCGTGAGCGTAAAATCGTCGTCGGTGTTGAGAAGATCGATGACCCAGAACAGTTGTTCAGCTCCATGGACGTTTAGAAAATGTGATGAGCATCGCATGCATCGTGGAATATCCTATGAAAATTATATATCACGAGCATGTCTTGGGATTAACAAGTATTTGGGAGGGAATATAATTTTGTAATACAAATCACCAGTATTATTATACGATTTAAAATACAAAGTAAAGTTTTGTACACAAGTATTACAAGTAATTCGTTTCAATATTTTTCCACAGGATTTGTTTATCAATTATTTTCTGATTTAAGTGAGCTATTTCTTTTCTCGTTCAATCGTAAATAAAGAAATAATATGTACGTGATGAATAATAATTAACAAACAAATTTAATATATAATAAAATTCGATATTTGTTCTTTTAAATACACGTATTATTAATTCAAAATTTATGTCACGAGAGAGGAATGATTTAATTTAAATTACCTTTATTTATAGTTAATTTAAAATATTTCTATATATTTTCGATTATTAAATAACACGGTACATAAAATTAGTCAGAATTAGGAATTGTTTCAAATAAGTAAATTAAAGGACAAAGTATTTTTAAGAATTTCAATCGCGCGTTTATTTAATCACTTTGCACTTTGATATTTCAATTTCAATGTGATAATTAGTTACGCCATTGTTAAATGAAATCTGTCATCCAATGTTTCAAAACTATTTCATTCATTAATCACTGAATGTAGACCGTTATAATTGCTCCTTTAGCCCCGCCTAATTAAGAGCAGCCTCGTTACAATCCTCCATCGAATCATTTGTATGAACGGAATACATCCAACTATTATCCTCCTTTTCTCCCTTTCTCTCTCAACCTTATCGACTCCATTAAATTGGCATCAATCCCAATCGATATTTAAATAATTCTCTTTCATAAAATTTAGATAATTGAAAATTCTAAATCTCACATGATATTATAATTTATAATTGTATCACATCTCACTTTTTACTTTTTTTTTGCATTCAATTTTACTTTCTTTCATCTGATATTCCACTCTTTTCTATTTATCTTCATTATTAACTCTTCTCCGTTCAGATTTTTCCAATTTTATTACGATTTTTCATTAATCTTCATATCTTGTAATCTACATTGAATCATTTTTTCCACGACTTATTCAAATTGTTTGAACGAACGTCAGTGAATCAGCGAGGAAAATAGGTAAAAGAGATATTTGCGCGTCAGTTCTCAGATAATCGAAATTGTAACAAAAAACATGGACGGCAAGACACTAATCCTCCAAAGCAAAACTTCGAAAAAAAATATATACGTATGTATAATAAATGTAACAAACACTCTTTATGCTTGAGTTAACACAAGAGCGATATTTTTGTAGTATTATATATTAATTTAAATTAAAATAAATTTATTAATTTATTCAATAAGCACCATATCGAATTTCAACGCGTCCATTCTTTGTTTACCATTGCCAACGTGTTTTTAATTATCGTTGTTATTTCCATTCAATAAATTTAATTACATAACTTAAAATCTTTACATTCGATACCTTTATTCCTTCTCTAGAACTCATTGCATATGAAACATCGTCTGGAATTATTAAACAATATTTTTATTATAATTCGTTATTAGTTTGTGGAGTAGATCAATTTGATACATTTAAAATTCTTATCACTTTGTATTAATTCATTAGCCAAATCAAACTTAACATTTGATCGACCACTGTATATAGAAAATAATCCAAATTTCCAATCACAATTTCTATTTAAAAAAATAAGAAAATTACCAACTTTATTATCATTCCTTTATACATTCATCCACGATCATCCACATCTAAAATCCACGTTCGAAAGTAGTGCTTGGCTATTAACATTTCAATCGAGCCACATTTCCCCCCTCCTCGAAAAAAAAAGAAAAAGAATTAAATTTACCCTCTGATGATCGAATCGATCCGATCCAACGGGTAAAATCTCTAATTATACGCGCTTTTTAGCAAATCGTCGCATCGTTATTCAGCGAATAGGCGCCGGAAGGCTCGTTCAACTTCAGCCTACACGCGACTCGACCGTATTACGAGCGTGATTACGAAAGTTGTCAACTTGATTAAACGTTCTGCTTCGGCAGAAGTTGCCTCAAAGGGGTAATCGCGCGAGGTGTCCGCCCAGAGGCATGGCCAAAACTTTCTTAAACTGCCACGCGGCGAGATTGGAAGAGTCGTTCATCACAAAAGAGGAAAAGATTAAAAAAAAAAAAAAAAA
>NW_006263570.1:1859570-1864996 GCF_000469605.1 Apis dorsata
TATTATGGAATAAGAGAACGACAATTATTCTATTTCTGCAGATAATTAAATTACGTGAGAAATTTCTAAAGCTTCGAATATGAATATTCGTATTCTTGTTGATCTTTAATTCACATTATTTTTAAAATATTTTGTTCATCGTATTGGATTAATAATAGATTAATAAATTCTGAAATATGTAAATTTTAACACAAGCTAACTAAAATTTGTCTACGAGAAACGTCGATCGAGATTTTATATAAAAATATTTCAAAGTTTTGACATGAGTCAATCTATAATTTTACATGAAAATCTGTTAACGCTATATTATTATTAACAAATTCTACAAAATTTCACAAAACACTAATATTCTTCACGAAGAATTCACAAGATAATACCAAAATCTAACTATTCTCAATTATTCCTTCCCTATCCTCATTCAAGGAGACACATGCTCTCTTCTAATTTAAAAAAAACATCTATTACTCCATCGTACAATCGTTTCAGCAAAAAACCAATTAACTAAATCTACCAAAAAAAGAAAAGAAACAGAAAAAAAAAAAATATCGTGAGCGATTTCATTACTGTGGAATCGCGTGTCGAGCATTGAACGATCGATCCACGCACGTAAGAAAGGAACAGGAAACGAGGAATGGTGCACTTTAGACGCATCTGCACCCCGATGGATTAAAGCACGATTCACGGAATTCGCACGTACCCGCGTAAATACATGTCGGAGGCGCGTGTAAACGTTCACGCTACTGGAAATTGACTAAGTTTCAGCCGATGCAAGGGGGAGAGGGAGAGGGGGAGCGTGGTTAAGGCGAATTGCTCGGCAATTTATAGCCAAGCTATTTAATAACCACCCCCGTCGTCGACGTCGCCTAAATCGGCCACCCCCTCTACTTCCGACCACCCACGCCCGGAATCGTTACCAGCTCATTTTCCGATTTCATTTCCGCCCCTCTAAACTCCATGAAGCGCTTATAATCCTGTATCGGTGCCGCAAATTCACCGGTGTGAACCGGTCGAGCTTCGAAAGTTTTTTCCAAGTTTTTTTTCTCGGTTTTTTTTCGAAGAGGAAGAATTCAAATTGCCTCGATTTAGGGAATGGACTTAGATGGGATGGATAATTTGAGGTGAAAATCACTGTGCTTTTCTTGTTGAAAGAAAGAAAAATAATTTATAATAATAAATTATAAATTAATAATAATTATAATAATAAAAATAAATTTAGAGAAAGTTTATTGTAAAAGATGTTGTAGTTTAAAGTTTATTGTTATTTAATAAGTATATTTTTATAATTTGTAGTGTGTCTTGTTATTGCGATTTAAAAATATTTTTTTTCTTTTTACTAATTATATGTATTATTATATGTAAATGATATAAATTATAAATAAAACAATTATTCCTCGAATAAAGTCTGATTAGATTTAAACGTATCGTTAATTCTAAGAGGAAAAAAAAAAGGAAAATAACGTTACAATAACAAATAATGATTGAAATCGTGAGACGAATATCTTTATGTATAACCGACATTTGTGTTTTGTTTTGAACGTTAAAATGAATCATCGAAAGTTATTTCGCGAATATATTAACATTCTGTATTAATATTGTGTATACATAATACGAATGGTGTGTTTAACGAGGAGAGAAATATAACGAGAAAGTTTCTTCAAACTTTTTCAAAAACGAAACTCTCTCGTAATTCAACAACGATCTTCCCCTGGAAACAATTTCCAACTCAATTACACATCGTCGTTATCACCTCATCGTTTAATTCCGAAACCTTTATCTCTGATAAAAAAAAAAAAAAAAAAAAGAAAATAAAACGAAAGCAATTAAACTCTTATCATTGGAACTTTCTAAACACTCTAAATTTGCATTTAAAACAAATGAAACAATTCAAAGTCCCCGAATAACTATCGCATAGTTTAAAACCTGCTACCAGCCCATTCGTAAGAGTTAAATGAAAACTGGAGAACGTCCTGACCATCGTTGTCCACCCATTGCTTTCCAATTTAAACGTAGCTACCGGAAAGGACAGGTCAATTTGTCCCGAATAAACGAAAACTCGCCAGCGTGTCACGCAATCAGCTCGCTGTTTTGAACTCGACTTCCTGATCGAAAAATTCGAATTTTGTTCAATAACGAAGAAGAAGTCTTTAAACGTATATATATATCAAATGGAAAAGATGTTTAAGGATATAAAATATATAGTAGTCGAGTAGGAATTTTGAGAATGCAGTTATAAATGGAAATTTTTAATCCATATATAAAATTGTTGTATATTTTTAAAAATTGTAAAACATTTCTGTTTTTCATAGCTTATATATTTCTAATATATAAAGATAATATATTATAATTATATATCTTTTTTCAATTTATTGATATATTGATACTTTATATTTTTTTTAAATATTACAATAAATAAGATTCCTTCGTGTCTTTTAACATTTATCAAATTTTTGTAACTTAAAATATGAAGCAATTATGAATTAGACTAAAAACTTAAAAAAAAGTCTTGACAAAATCTATTAAAAATTAGGAAATTTAAATATTTTCAAAGTTGAAAAAAATGATTAAGAACTGGATGTAACACACAAAAAGAAAGATATTATTTTTGTATATATAAAAGGTTAAAGGTCTATAGTTATGATTTTAATAATTTTCTGATGATCTCTTTTAAGTTTACTGTTCATAAATGCTTTGATATTGAAAAGGAAATTTTTATATATACCCTAATATTCATATAGAAATGGATTTTAAATATTTCACATTCTCCATATACTGTACTCTCTTTTGGTAGATCAATTATTTACTGTAATTAATAAATTGGATGGATATTGACGTTAAAAGAGAATAGACCTAAATTTTATAGAATACATATGGACCAATGAAATGAAAGAAATCGAAAAATCGAAACTAGCTTTAAAATACTAAAAAGAGAATGGTAAAAAATGTGAAATGAATTCATTAGTAAATTATTCAACAAAATCCTTCAAAAGATTATTCTTCTTATTAAAAAAATAAATAGTGACTAGAACAAATTCCTAATTAATATTTTTTAAATGAAATAATAATTGTTATATTCTGAACAAGTAATGACAAAAATTCTTTTGTCTTTGATTAAAAATATAATGAAACAATTATGATATTTTTTTATTCTTAAAAATTCAATTTGATTAATGTTTTGCAGTGTCATTGTTTAACAAAACTATTTATAAATCTCAATACAAATAATTGTATTGTTAAAAAATAGAATTTTTTTTTATTTAAACATTAATAATTTAATTTGTTGCTTATTAAATTGATAAATTTTGTATAATTTTAATTGTATTTCATAATTTTAATATAATTTAATACAATACAATATGATATGTATAAATTTCTAATTCTTATTTCTTAATTTGAAATAAAATTCATAAATTTCAATATAATACACATGTATGATATATAATATGATGATTCGAATTAGTATTCTTTTCACAAAATGTTTATAACAGTTTAAATATCATAAACATCAACCGTTACATTCTAAAATACAATTTATAAACAAAATTAATCCCGTTTTCGTTATATGATTTTATCTAGCAATTTAAACACGAGACAGAGATTCATAATGAAATTAAAATGTAATTAGAGTAAGTGACTGAAATACAAGCACCATAATACTAATTATACAGCAATTAGTGACATTAACAATTCCTTCATAATTTAATGTGAAATTATCTGCTTACTTACATTTACCGAATAAATTTCAAACGATATTTTCTGAAACCCTGGTGTTTATTTTACAATCTTTATACCTTTTGACAAAAAAGCATTTGTATATTTATCGTGCGATCTGAGAAAACTTTAATATTACTTTTAATATAATTTATATAAATTTATAATCTACCTATACGAGCACTTTAATATTTAATATTTCAATATCATAAAATATACACTCTATGAATGTGAATAAATTGTTAATTTGTAATTTAATAACCGTGTTAGAGTTTGTTAATTTTAGTATACTTTTAAGACGATGGATCTGCATATTCAAATTTTGTATTCAAACTATACAAATTAACCGACCACGATTGATGGTGCTCATTTCGCGGCTACTCTTGTACTCTAAATCACTTTTTACATTTCATAAAACTATATATACACGATAAATATTTACGATGATCTCCAATTAATTTGACAAATTTAAAATGGAGAATCTTAATCGAAGGTACAAAAATTAATCAATTCGAAACGAATTATTCGAAAATGAATGATTTCATAACGTTCTTATACGTTACACCATTGTTGGAGAACCATTTTGAACCGCGGTTACCTCTCGTAATATAAACATATATACGTCATTAAAATTTCGACGATTTAACGATTTCACGATACAAAAACCAATGACAAAGTACGGAATAAAAACAAATAATATTTGGATAGCTCACCTGTCACGTGATTTCGCACATCCAATATTATATTCGTATGTCTCTTCGATTCGTTAGTGTACTATTGGAAATTGCTGAAATTGTGGTCTCTAAAATTTCTTAAGTCTCCAAAGTAAGTCCCTGATATTTAATCATTTTGGTGTTTGACGAATATATTTATCATTAAAAACATTAAAAAGCAATTCATCAAATTTATCGAGCGTGTCACAATTCATTTATAATAATAATAATTTATAAATTTTATATATATATATACATTTTAGAGATAAATTTTGTAAAAATTTTTCATCGTTATTACGATATTTTACGCGTCCATTTACGAATAATTTTCCATTTTTTGTTGTCAGAATGCCTGGACATTACGAAAATTGGCTTGTAGTACACATTGTTTTGGAAGAAATTGAATTTGCTCCTCTTATACAAGTAGCTTATGTTACGTCTAAAATCATGTCGTGCAAATTCCACGACAAGGCTAGTAGAAACGAAGTTTTGAAACTTATAAATGAACTAGGTAGCACCGAAGTTGTGACACGAACTAAACGATTTCCTGACGCTTTCCTGGTTAATCTGACTCACGGAGAATTCGCCAAACAATTAATCAACGTGCGTACGATATTGGAGTTCGACGAGCAAGAACTGAGTGAAGAAAAGAAGATGGAGAGAAGAAATTCTTATTACTCGTCGTCTCAATGTCTACGTACAATGCTGTGCAATCTAAAACTTTATCAAGATCTTTACGACAGAGCCTCCTTTGAGAGAAGAAGTCAATTGGTATGGCGAGAGCTTCTGATGGATGATGAAACCTGGTAAGCAACCACCCTTTTGTTATTCATCCTCTATTTCAATATCTTCGATATTCTAATCATGATTTTTTTTTAATTACTTTATTTTCGAGAAGAATAAAAATTATACCGTGGAATTATAATGATTTATCTTTAACTTTTCTTCGATTTAATCCCCAAAATTGAACCGTTGATTTCGAATTTGTCAAATTTTTTTTTTTTT
>NW_006263570.1:1865244-1876051 GCF_000469605.1 Apis dorsata
TATTTATTGCTTTTAATGAAATAATATTTTTTTAGGGAGCGTATAGTAGCTGCTAATCTTGGAATCAATTACGAACAGGCTCGAGGAATAAATTAAAGAGATCAACTATACCACCATATATATATATTTCGGTAAGCACTTTTTAACTTTTCAACTTATGAAAACAAAAGTTCCTCGTACAAAGTTTTCTCGAGAAATATTTTTACGCAAAGAGAAGGGATACGTAATTTTAAAGTTTCAAAGAATGAAAATGCCCGAGTATTTTACGTTCCTTTCCAAAAAAAAAAACTTTTGATAAATCTTCTTTATCATTGCAAGAATTGAATCGTTCATATATTCCATCGTATACATATTTAATACACGTGATTTACAAAATAAAAAAAAAAATATCCTTTATTCACATATTGATACGAAAATTTAATACGACCAATAATTTGAATCGCGAAGGATTTTAATAATAAAGTTTGCTCTAAACGTGTCTCGGAAGCTTTTAACACGGCGCTTTTAAAATCCTGGGACAGCCCCTCGAACCGCAGTGACAACACCGATAACGATATGCAAAGCTGCCGATGTGAAACTAGACCACGATCGTGGAAGCGTTACTCTGCCGTGTAATAATTTCCTCAAGGGTTTGCCGGTTGAATGTAACTGCGGGGATTGGGGAATCCGCCGACGAGTTTCCGTTGTGGTAATCCGTGGTGGCTGACGATGTAGCCGGGAAGATGGCGGGACAAACATGATGAAAACTCGTCGTGGAGAACAGTCCAATGAACCGTACTTTCGTTTTTATTCAAGTTACACAAGTCGAGTTTTGATTTTGATTTATAATCGCAGATTTATAATCATCTGGTTTCGATTCGAAAGTTATTATTGATCGATATAATAATTTTTTTCTATTATTTTAGATGCATGAAATGCAATTTATAAATTTTGGAAATAATTGTTCCAGACATAACTCATAACTCTTCATGGACTCCATCAAGTATTTTGCTGCACAACATGGAAAAACATTGAATCTATAGTGAGGCTGAATCTTTCGAGTTAGAATTATGATACACGATGATTGAACAATTTACAGTTAGATTTAGGTAGATAGAAATTTTAATTGTCATTCAAATAGTCGTCATTGAAATAGTCGTAAAATATTTGAATCCTCGATTACACACGTTCTAAAATTTTTCATTTCTTCTTTCGACATTCATCGTTTTATTTCTAAATATGTATTTTCAAGGCATTTTGCTTCCCATCTACCCTGCGCTTCCACCCCATCGATTGCATTTATTCCTTTACGTTTCGAAATAAGGAATAAGGCGCAAATGAGAATCATCAAAATTAAATTGAATTAGCAAAAAAAAACTAACGTGTGACGCGTGTTTTTACTTATAATTAATTTCGTGAGAAAAGAAAATGAATCGTACACAACGATTCAATATTTTTTTAAACCATTGACGATTTATTAGAGTAAGAGGACTACATACGTACGAACGAGAATATTATTATTAATTTGATCAAATGATATATAAGGATACGCGTTCTTCTTTTCTTTCTATTTACTTTTATTCGCGAAAAAGATTTGTCAAAAACGTGGCTATTTGCTATATATTTGCTGGGATTGTCATTCGAGAACGGAATTTGCCGCTCAACATCCGATTTTTTAATCGAAAGGGCAAAAATGTAAAGCAAGATTTCGAAATAATAAAATACTCGAGTATTTTTACGTGTCGACAAAGTTTCAGAAACTCAATCGCTACACGAAACTTGTAATTTTATTACAAGTTTAAAAAGATAGTTACGAGACAATCGGATATCTATTTTCTTCGATTTTCCATTGAATTTCGATAATCAATTTCGAAGAAGAAGCAAATATGATGGATTTATAAATCGGTATAAATTTTCACACACAATTGAAGCTCATTTTAATATAATATATATCCTTAATCTCATTTAAAATATAAAATTAATTTTACGACTTATTTATAAGTTATTTATAAGTTATCTCTCTCTCATATTATCTATAATATTAACTTATATGCACAAATATGACTAGATACGTTGTTTTACGAACTATTTGTATTTTCTTCTCTCTAATTTCTTAATAATCTTAAATTTTTTAATTTTACTAATATTTAATCTATAAATTTGCATCTATTAATCCATAAATTGTAAGTTTAATAATAGGTTGTAAATATTTATATTTAACGTATGTATATTTAAACATTTATATTTAACATTTTTATTTAACATTTATAACATTTAACATAAGCGTCCACAAATAATTATTTTAGTAGGTTAGCGATGCAACGTTGATATAAACGTTAGTTTATAAGTAATAGTTTATAATTTGCGTTTCTTAATAATATTTTATAATCAATGTAAACAAGATCTGCAACGTGGGGTGTGTTTTTAGACTTTAGATTGAGAATAAGCGTAATTTAACATTTATCATTAAGTAATTGTATCACCTATCTTTCTACTTTTAAACATGTATTCCATCTTGTATGCTATACACCACTATCTAACATACGACCCAATATTAACAACCGAAGAAAAAAAATTGAGCCTCAATAAAACAGCCGGCCGAAAACGTTTCATTTTTTAATTACACCACTTTCCCCGCACACACATCTTTTATCTTACATCCCCAACAAGAGAGTGAATAAACACAACCAAATTCAGATCCCTATCCCTAGACCACACCATCCTTTATACGATTCGTTAAATCTTCCTACTCTATCGCCACCCTTAAAAACAAGGGTGAAAGAGAAGAAAAGGAAAATCCATTTGAAAACCGAATCAAACCCAAATAAATAAAAAAAAAAAAAGAAAGAAAGAAAAGGCGAAACAAGGGAAAAACCGAATCGCAACCAGAACGATCATTACGAAAGCTTCGATCGCAACAGGTGTGCGGCGAATCTTTGTAGATAAAGAGTAAACCGACAGAGCGACAAGAGTAAACACAGTTTTAAAATGCAGCAATGGAATTAATTCACGGAATTAATATAAATATGATCGAATGTAAATTCAAAAACAGTTTCTCAAACAGTGTTATATTTTTGCTGATGAAGGAACAGGTATACACGATTCTTTATCATTATTAACAATTTCAAAGTAATTTCTGTTTGAAAAAATAATGTAACGTTCGATAATTCTGGATAATACTCTTGACTCTTGTCGTGATACACATATTTTTATTTATAAATCTTTGAATATAAATATTTAAATACACGATTTGTTCAACATCCTGTGAGAAACACACAGGTATCTGGTGCTAGATTAAACGAGATTAAACGTTGTTACGGGATCTGTTCGTAAGAATGGAGCATATTTCATTTCTTATCGGCTCGTGGATACCTGATAAATCGAACTGGCTTCGTGCGAGCGCATAATACGAGGGAACGAGAGGGAATGGGAAAAATTTAAGCGAATGGGTTCCGACTGCTCGTGAACGACACGCGATAACGCTTTGAATTGAATACACGAGGTTGGTTAATATCGCATTTATATGTTTGGACCTCCATGCAATTTTTCTGTTATGTTTGCACCGATGGAATTTAGGAATCCATCGTTGAATTTTGATAAGATTTTTTTTTTGGGAAGATATTAGAGCATAATGATGAGGATTTGAAGTTCTTTTTTTTTTACAAAGTATAGATTCGAATTAAATTTAGAATTCTGAAATTGATGTCAATTTGAATTTTTGAACTCGTACGAAATATAATAAATAAATTGATTATTTTGTCTTGATAGATTCGAATAAAATTTTGATTTATAAAATCGTTTTTTTGTTTTCTTTGTTTGTGTGTGTTAATGATGAGCATAGTGAAGAATCTTTGAAATGGATTCGAAATATACTGTAACGAATTGATATAAATTTATGTATAATTTATTAGATTTCTTATGATTTCACAAAATTTCTTTGTGATTTTGTTTCTTTTTGAAGATAAGGACTTGAAATAACGAGGAAAGTATGCATTATTCTTAAAAAGACTAAAGAAAAGGAAAACTATTTTAGAAAATGTGGAAAATATGTTATAAATATACCATATACGAAACTCAATATCGATATATTGAAGTTCTGACATAAACGATGTTCCTTTTGGCCTTTGCATTCCTATTTTCACCTTACATTGCGAGCAATACAATTTTCTTTGGCGTTTTCCTTAGAAAAGAATTTTTTCCTACACGAACAATTTATATTATAACGAGCATTTTATTCCCTTTTTCCTTTTCCAAATCGTTTCATTATTTTTCCTATGCATATTGGAATCTTTTTTCTAAATATATCGCATAATTTAATACAATATTTAGGAATATATTGTTAAATAAATCTTTTTCAATGAAGTAAAAAGCAAATAAATTATATAATTAAATTAAATTTTTATGAATATTTTACATATCTTCATATTAAGTTCATTGAGAGGAAAATCGAATAAATTTCCTATAGTTATATCATCAAGACTTTCTTTTTCTTTTTACAAAGTTTAGTTTCTACAGTATTATTTACGCTGAAGTAATTTCTTGTCTATAAAAACATGTTTACGAACTGTGTTTTTTACATAAGGTTATTCATCTGATATAAAAATAGGTTACACTGATATTTGAATATTATATTTAATTAAAATGATTTCATTTCAAAATTCAATGTTAACTTTACTTTCTATGGAATATTTATCATATATAAAATGAGTATCTTTCTGAAAAATTATTCGAAATAAAAGACTAAGTCGTAAAATAAAAATTTCCAGATTGATAATAGCTAATCCCAATCACAACCTCTCGTATCAAATTATTTACTTAATTTATTTAAATGAAACAACTCAAATAAAAATTCGTTTGAAAATTGAAATAAAATATACATCGCGAGCAATTAATTATTTCCAACTATTATTTTATTTTAAACGAAAGTCTGTCCAATTTTGAATAATAATACACCGATCTCTCTATTGACGACAGGCAGGTCGTTTTAGTTTGTTCCCTGGTATCGCTCGTGATTACAAAAGCAACCGCTCGACCCATGGCATTTATTTCCTTCCAGTATACATACACACATTCATACATACATTCAAGCTGAGAACCGAGTAGCGCACGCTTTTACGAGCGTCTCCAGACAGCTTGGTATTGTTCCTTTCCTAGCCTCTTTCGAGCTTTTCTTCATCCCCTGTGCTCGCTTCTCGCTTCGGTGAGATCAAGCAGATTCCTCTCAGGGTTTACAACAACTTGGCGAATGCTGATTCGCTTGATCTCTTGCGAAAAGTGCAACTCGAGAACAACGAGTCAACGTTTATTTGTGTGTAGCCTGAAAGGGTTATATTCCTATCGCGAAAATTTTTTAGGTTAGTTTTATTATATTTGTTTAATCTTTATTCGTTTGGTCTTCTCTTGTTGTTGGATTTTGATGGAAACAATTATTGTTTTCTTTGTTTCATTTCTATTCTTTTTCTTTTTTTTTTTATAATGTTCCATTGCTGTTTTATTGCAACCTAACCTCAATTAACCTTTGCCGTCTTTTCTGTTCTTTCTTCTTCTTACCTATCTCGATTATTACTTTCTTCAATGTTTTCAAATATCTGCATTTTTCATGTATATTCGATTTTATTGATGTACAATATTGTAATATTAAAGTTTTGCATAATTATTATTATTGATATTATTCGTTATGTGTTTCTATAAGTGTTGTATGTAGTTAATTGAGAGAAATAGAGATTACAATAATATCAAACGAAATAAATTAATAAATAAACAGATATTAAAATAATTTATGATATTAGTCGAATAATCATTCGAACAAGAATTTATTTCGTTAATTCTGTTATCACAATAAAACATGGTGTTTAATCAAATTTAATATTATGATAGAAGTTTATTACGAATAATCCTCTTTTATTCGATTTATATATATATATATATAAAAGAATCGTTCGAAAACAGAAACAACTTTCCAAATAATTCAATAGAATTTTAAGGTCACTGGATTCCTCAATTCCTTCTAATTAAAAATTAAATTACGAACTTTATATTTGATTCGCATTGATTAATACTATCTTCTATTCCTTCGAGAAAAATTATTCATTAAAATTCAATCCGTTACTAATTAATTATACATATAATTAATATGATCTTTCTAATAAATTTTAAGAATAAATATCCACAATAAAAATATATTCTTAAGAAAATATTCTGAAAGTATTCTTTCTTAAAACGTTAAAAAAATGCTATTGTAATGGGTGCTTTGATTGAATCACGCGTATTTTCTTTTTTCTTTTCTTTCCTTTCTTTATTAAACAATAGTCACAAGTACGCTTTGCTCGAAATTGTTTCAAGCAGAATTAAAAAATGCGATGAGGAAGTGCATTTTACGAATAAAAGGAAAGTGGATGATCAATTGGAAATGTTTTTCTGCAGAAAATGTACAGAGTTTCTAAAGAATTGATTCACGTTTGTGCGAAGGAAGTGCAAGGAAGAACAGGAAGTTGGTTGATTGGCGTTTAAAGTTTCCGTGAAATAGTTGCTCTGTAAATATTTAATAGCAAACATGTAATAATGTAACTCAATCATAACTGGACATGATTTAAGAAATCTTCAAAAAATAAGAAATTTTCATTTAATCGTTGGAATAAAAAGATTAAGAGGAATAAAAAAATTTCTACCTGGATTTTTATAAAATAATAAATAAAGAAAATATAAACTTATTTTACCAAGAAAACAAAAATCCAATTCTTTCTTTTCTTTGTTTTGTTTCAAACAAAGAAAATAATATTGAAAAGAATCATAAATAAATGATTCCTAGCAAGAACATCATTTACACAAATGATGTTATTATATTATTGATAAAAAATATTCGAATCAAAAAAAAGCCATGTACAAACCATATATTAATAAAAAATTATCTCTTTAACAATCTACTTTATTACTTACTACATATTACAATAATAAAATCTAAAGCATCGAGTATAAACACTTCGATGAAAAAATCTTCCACCATTTCTCTTCCTTCTGTGATTCTCGTAAAAAAATTTTATTGCATCGAAAATACGTGTTTTCACACAACTCGTTATTACATCATCTCTCTTGTGGAGTGGCTCCTTTGGTTAATGATTCTGTTTATCGCGATGAGATAAGACCAACGTTAACAATCCTCGAAACAGTATAGGGATTAGTGCTGGGGTTACATTTTCATGCGCCACGCGCATACGACTTTCCATTTGGAATTCAATGAACCGCTCAACCGATCCAAAGCGTGGCTCGTTCTACCCGCGACTTTATTACCAACCCCTTTTCAGGAAATTCAGCCTGCAACCCGGATGAATAAATTGCGATAGATTTGTTGCGTTGTGAGCGAGGGAAGAAATGTGGAATAAGCGAGGAACGATGTACGGATTCGACCGCCCTCGAGAGTAAATGAGATACGTGAATTCGAAAGAAAAATGTGGAAACAAAGCTATAGAACTGAAGCTTGAGAAATTTTGTGGAAATTTTAGAGAGGAGAAAAATCTATATAGTTATCGAGGGTATTGGATAAGAAATTTGAGGTGTATTTTAATTGATTTTGATTTAAAAAAAATTTTGAATCGTTTTGACTTTTTTCTCGATTTTTAAAAATTCATGCCTATAAGATATATTCGTAGAAATTAGAATATTAATTCTCGATGATATTCGTATCCTTTATCTTTGTATAAAATTTATTTTATCAATCGATATGGAACCCATTTATGTTTTCGCGATTTAAAATTTTATATAAAATTAAAGCTCGATTAAAATATGCAGAGAAAATGGGCAAAGAGAAAAAAATAGAATGATAAATATTGATATAAATATTTTCCTTTATATATGTATGTATTTATCGATTCAATCATCGTGGAAATTTAAATGAATAAATAGTTGATCGTCATTATCAGAGTAAATTCGTGGCCTTTAATGTCTGTGATAAAATTTATCGCTAGATAATATCTTTTAACCTAAATCTATTTTACATATAAATAATTGTAATTAAAATGATGTGCAATTATTAAAAATATTATTTATATTATTGCCAATTACATTACTTCAAAAGCAAAATAAAATTTTTATGAAATTTTGAATGAATTTATGAAACGCAAAGAAATGGAGTTTAAATAGAGATTTATTTATTCTTCATCATAAATTTCATAATGCACACTATACTTTGAATATTTTGTGCCTTTCTGCATATACAGATATATATATTCTGTAGATTTTTGTGCATTTAAATTTCCCATAAATATATATATATAAACAATTTAATAATACCTCCCTCTCAATAGAATACAATATTAATTTTGTCAAAAACATTTTTAACTTTCTCAATATAAAAAATGAATTCGTTATTTTGCTTTGGTTATTCGAGTATTAATTAATCACTGTCATTATTTCTACGATATTAATATTAATGAACAGGGGGAGGGAGAGGGGGAGGGCACAAAGTCGAAAATGTATAACTGCTCTAAATCGTTCTTTGTACGGGTACGCGTTTGAAAATCTGTGTTTATGAGATGCAAATTAGCGATTCCCTCTCCCCCCTCCTCCCTAACGACGAGGGTGACCTAAAAAACGTAACGAGTGGTAAGCCGGCTTTAAAAGTGAACCATCTTTCTTCCGACACTCGTTCCTTGAAAATTACGAAAACTTCTATCGTTGGGAAAAGAAACAATTTTTCTTTTCGAAAAAGAAAATCACCAGTGTATTCTTAACTCTATTTTATACTGTATAATAGATTCACTTTGATTTAAAATCATGATAATAATATTGTTGTAATTTTTTATTATTATTAGAACAAGTGTAGAATGTTTATAATATTATTAATAATTTGGAAGAAGATAGTGATAAGAATATCAATATAAATCGATGATAATAAACTTGAATTGTTATATTTGAGGCTTTTTTTTTATTGATATTAAGTCTATTACGTTTGCCTGACCATTACACACAATATATTTTACCTAACTTTTCAATATATTTTTAATAATAATATTTTAATAACAATATATGTTTTGATATTATTATTTTATTTTACTATATTATTATTGTTTGAATTATTATGTGGATATATTATGCGATATGTGATGGTGAATGTGCACAATGTGAGATTGAGAAACACGATGTGTGCTTGAGAATACGAGCGCAAAATGCGTGGCCATCCAAGTTTTTCAGTGGACGAGCATGAATATTTTACAGATATGTCTGAAGCGTTTTCTTGAATTTTATGAGGGAGACTGTGATATAGAAAGTGAAAGAGAAGAATGAAAGAGCAAATATGAATGATGCTTACACTATTTAGTCTTCCATTCTGAGAAAAATTTGAAAAAATGAAAATGAGAGTTAATTAAACCGTACTATTAATATATTTTAATTTATATGAAATACCAGAGACGAGACAAAAATTTATGCTATTAGCATATCGAAAGTGATTCATAAAATTACATGGAAATTTTTTTGAATAGGTACTAAAAATATACATATTATGCCATTCAAATTAATATAATGTAGATATATGATGATAAAAAAATTACACGACAAGATTAATTATTTAATTTGATGATATTATTTTTATTCAACCTCAATATTTTTTCAAAAAATATATCTCTCTATATATTTTATATTTTTCTATATATTAATCTATAACAAAAACGAATAAACAAATTCAACTATCATCTTCTTTAAAGCTTCTTTCTCTTTCTTCAATATCAATACTTTTCCATCTCGAAATTGATGCTACAATGTCTCCATATATTCACCACTAATAAATTTAAAAATAATTTCAATATAAAACAGAAAATAAATAAAATCAGAAACAACAAAACAATCATTCACAATTAGGCAAAGATAAACTCGACAAAGATATCATTACGACTCCACGATGGTTAGTAAGCAACATTATTATTTCCAGAGACGAGACAAGTACAGTATTCTCCCAAAAACAGAGGCCTTTCAGCTGGGCCAGCCTCTCATAGTTGTATGAAACTCGGTCGAGACGTAACACCGTGTTACATAACAAATCCATGTAACCCAGATTACTTTTCTTGCCGCTCGAATAGCCTGGGGTGATTTCTACAAGAGGGCGGCTCTTACTTTCAACGATATTAGGCTTTCTCGTGGTCGTGTCTTATTCGAAAGAAAAGAAACACGTGGAAGATAGAATAAAAAAAAGCAGAAAGAAGAAAGAAAAAGAGCGAACCGTTTCTCCTTTCATGATTATTTATGCATTTATGAAAAATTTAAATACATAAAAATGCACAAATGCAAAATAATACGAAATACAAATTCAAATTACAATGATATTTGAAGAATAAGACAAATATATATTTAAATAATCCATTTATTCGTGTTTTATTTTGCATAAATAACCGCATTCCATTTATTGCAAAAATAAAAATGTAAAGCTTGAATAATATAAATTAATAATTGAATTAACATTATATTTAAACCTTGAAATTTCACCCATCTTTGCACACTGCGCCCTCTCGTGAGGATAATAAGAAAAACGCAGAGATCGCGCCCTCTCTTTTGTCTTTTATCTCTTTTTCTCTCCGTTTCTCTCTTTTTTCTTTTGGTTCGCGCGTTTGGCGTCGACAAACATGTAGCAGATTGTTGAAAAAAACGAGAAAGAAAGAGCAATGGAAATACTTTTTGATTGGTGGTGATTCGACGTCTATGTTGATGCATCTCGAATCAAAAGACTTTTCAAGTTTCTCTGTTTCTCTCTCTCTCTCTCTCTCTGCCTCTTCTTTTTTATCTCTTTTCTCTCTATTTTTCTCCCTTTTCTTTTCTTTTTTTTTTTTTTTTTTTTTTTTTT
>NW_006263570.1:1876345-1878917 GCF_000469605.1 Apis dorsata
TGAAAAATATATAGTCTTCGAACTGTGGCAGGATGATTCAATCGAAGTTACGAAACCGCTGACCAACTGGTGATTTTTCGATGGAAATTGAATGCCTTCCATTGAATGACGGGCAAAAATCAGCCGAGCTTTGTACATACGGTGGTTACTTTATACATATAAAGTAACGTGCGATTCGAGAGAATGTTACAATTCGAGTAACGAAAAGCTGGAATTAAATGTACGATATAGATGTGGAGGAAAAGATTGTATTATATCCATCGATGATAAATTGGCCTTGATTTTTATATTTTTAACGAAGATATTTATTTTTCAATAAATGGTATCATTTTCAAAGTAAAAATTTAGGATAATTTAAATTAGATTTGAAAAAGAAATATTTGACTCATTATATATATAAATTAATGAAGAAATAATAAATAGTAAATAATAATAATTGTTTAACATATTTGAAAATGGCAATCTAAGATTTCTTTAAAAAAAAATTAATTATTGATTAAATAAAAAATATAATACAGTCACAATATACAGTTAACGAATTTCTTTATCCATAACTTCGAAAAAAATGATATAAAATACTATAGAAATTTAAAATAAAATGAATTAAATTATTTAATATTTCGTAAATAAAATTATACATATATAAAATTAAATCTAGATATTACTTGTCTCATAAAAATAGTATTAACATGTTTTATTCGTTTCAAATTTTTTTTCATCCATATTGTTCACTTTATAGCGAAAAATCTACAATTTTGCAGTAAGTGATAGAGGACAACGCAGAATCAGACGCTCCATTACTAGTGAACAAACCTATAATAAGATATCGAAAGGGAAGAGAGCACATTTGAGTCTGGTTTCGCTGAAATTAGAAACGGAATCGGGCAAATATGAGGTACAGATGGTTATTTCGGGGGATAACCATAATTCTAAGCTTTTCCACGAGTAAGATCGTGGAATGAACGAGAAAAAGAAAGAAAAAATCGAAATGATAGTGGTTTTGTTATTGGCGATATCGGTGGGTAATTTCAGAGACACGCGATTTCTAGCTATTTCCTTTCTAGAAACTAAAACGACATTCTCATATATATATTTTTAATAACAAATCCATATTTATAATAATTAATAATTAAAAACCTGTATAAAATATATTAAATCTATCAAAAAGAAAGAGAGAAATATTTCGATGATTATATTATTCGACAAAAGTATCAAAGTGTTAAAGAAAAATCAATGAGGAAAACAAAAATATTATCTGTATAACTTTTTGACATCGAAACGATAAATTACGGGTATGAATGACAGCAATCTTTGGATAATAAATACATTATCGATAAAAATTTTGATTACACGAGGAAAATACAATACGCCACGTTTGTAAATAATGTTTTCGTATTAAGAGATATTTCTGTAAACTTTGTGACACGAACAATAAATTACAACAAATGACAGCAATCTTTAGAGTGAACACAATAACGTAAATACATTATCGATAAACATTTTAAACCGAGAAAAATACAATGGCACGTTTATCTGACACATAAATTACACAGATCTCCAGCTTGACATTTTTAGCTTAACAACAAACAACCGCACGACAAACTATTACAGATTAAAGCAACAAATGAATCATTGAAGATGAACATTCACATACGCCTCTGATATTTTCATCTACGTTAACATCGTGATAAATCCTCGTCTTCCCTCTACACGATTAAACCATTCAAACCTCTCTTTAAAGGGATGGAAGTGCAAGCAAAATGGCGTCTTCACGGCTCATCGTTTTCGAGTTACAACTACGGCCGGTTTTTAAATATTTGATCGACCCGATAAAGATCGAAGATCATCATCGATCGGGCGACAAAAAAAATATAAATTTGTCCTCGTAAAAAAGGAGGGAACGAACAAACGCGCATCGTAAATTTTCTTTTTCTCCCTTCTCTTTTCTTTCTTCCTTTCCTTTGTTTCACCCTCGTTTTTTTTATTGTCCGTCGACAAATGGACGACGCGCGTTCGAGTCGTTGATAACAATCAGAGAGAAGCGTGGGAGCAAAATATAGGAGAACGTTGTATTCCCGACCCGGCTTTATTTTAATCGTAAATCTTTACAATCCAGTGGAAAACAGATTAATGTGTCCACGGCTCCTGTCTGCATAACGTCTCCCACGTTTATGCATATTGCGCCCACGAAAGGTTATATCGTAACTTCGAGCCGTAAACTCGTAATGCCTTTGAGAACGCCCATGCGATTTCGTTCTTATGCCCTCGTTATATGTATTTATCGTGAACGAAATAAACGTATGGCACTATGCTTCGATTAAACTGGGTTACGACACGATATTATATTCCAAGAAATTTTTCTTTTTCTTTTTAATTAAGAATTTTTAAAGTAATTTTTGTGGAACAATCAGTCAGTCTTTGTATATTTTATGAGGATTCAATTAATAAATCGTGTTATCAACGATAGTTCCGTTTTTATATGAAATATTATGGGTATGAGTATTTTTTTATTAATTGAATATCACTTTGAGAGGGTGAAATCGACTTTTAAATTGTTTATGTCTTTTTTTTT
>NW_006263570.1:1879036-1890361 GCF_000469605.1 Apis dorsata
TTATAAATATATGAAATAAAGGAAAATGATAAAAATTTGGAAGTTAATTTCAAAGAAATTTCTCAATATTTCGAACTCTTTTTAGAATTTTATTTTTTAATTGATTCAATTTACATAGAGTTTCGAGCAAAATTAAATATTGATTCAACATCTTTTCATTAAATTATAAGAGGTTAATTCTAGGATCACGTAAAAGAGGAATTTTTACAAAAAATTTATCATTTCGATCCAGTTTTATGTTTTATCTTGGATATCTTGGTTAATTTTGAATATTTTTGAAATGAATAAAAAAACTTTTTGAAATGTTTCTATATGATACAATATTTTAAAAATGTAGTGAAAGGAATTTTGACCCAAATTATGTGGATGCTTGGAAAGGAAAAGAAGATTCCGGCAAAAAAAGAACAAATTTTTGAAATACTGAAAAAAGAGTATTAAAAAATATGAAACGAGTTTGTTTAAACATTTTCCAGCAATATCTCAAAAATGTTATGAGAAAACTGTGTAAGAATTCACAAGAAAAAACTTTTAATCGTTTTA
Source organism: Apis dorsata (assembly GCF_000469605.1). Classification (NCBI taxonomy): domain Eukaryota; kingdom Metazoa; phylum Arthropoda; class Insecta; order Hymenoptera; family Apidae; genus Apis; species Apis dorsata. Next base: position 1,879,577 of record NW_006263570.1, read on the forward strand.
AAATTCTAATTAATTCTTTAATTATAATCAAGTATCGTTGTATGGTCTCAAACTTTTCAAAAGATAAGACATTTTATGATATGATTCATATTTTAAATAAATCAATTCGATTTTAATTCCTATAATATTAAATCTAATAGAAAAATATTTAAAACTTATATTTTATAAATCTATTTTTCATTTTAATTTCATATTAAACATAATAAATTATTACTATCGTATCACATATATCAAATAATTAATTGAATATTATCGATCAACAACACTATCTCATTGTATTAACCTCTATCCATCAGTAGCAAAATAATATTTCAAAAATAAAGTAATATCGTAACAAGTGGGGTGGCAATTTATGAATGAATGATAATCAGATCCTATAATTTCGAAAAATAAAATTTCAACAACAATGTCGCAGTTATCGCACTCGTAAATATCATAAATTTGCATAATTCTTACGCGAAAGTGAATTCCATGTATGCAACAATTATGATCGGCGATTGCACGCCGCGCTTTACACCGAGCGTACCACTTGAAAATAATTTAACCACGGCGATTTTCCTGCACCGTTAATTACAAAGCGGTATACTACGTAGTCATGCCTCGTTAATACGATTGCAATTATCCGAACAAGTGTCATTACTAAGAGCAATGAAAATAATTAACAATGGCGTAACAACGGGAAACACACATTGATGTCGTATATCATTGTCGATTTTTAAACAAATTCGTATATATTTTTTTAAAAGTGAAATCTATAAAAATCTAATTGTAATATGTAAATGAGCGAATATTTAACTTGGTTTTGAAAGGTTACCAGGTACTGTTATAACTTTTGTCAAAAAATGGAATTTCGAGAATTATTCTAACTATTGAAAATTTCAAATTCAAATTTATAAAAAAATTTGAATAAATTTTCATGTAAATATATATATATATTTTTTATATTATATGTTTGCATATTTTATATAAATATAAAATCGATCAAAAATTTCGAAATTTAACTAAAGAACTTTTTAAAGAACCAATTTAAAAGTCTAATGTATCATTAGTAAGATCATTAGTAAGCAATATTCTTCTTGAAACAAACATATTACTCTGATAATTGACTTTGAAACTCGATTAAACTCTATTAAAATTACTAAAACTTTAAACTATAACTCACTATAACTCAGAAGATAACAATTCTCTATCAGTGAATCAAAGATCATTAAAAACACAAAACTATCCCTTTTCATCTATCCGAATACTATTTTTGGATAACACTTTCCTGAAATATCATGTAAAGAAAAAAGTAATTTCTAATAATTTACTAAAACTCGATTAAACCCTTTGAAAATTAGTGCAATTTTAAATTGCTATAATTCAAAAGATAATGATTTTCGATCAATGAATCAAGGATAGATAGAAGCACAAGACTTCATCTTTAAAATGCATTTTTATTTATCGCGATATCCCTATGGGTTCCCGAGATATTCTTATGTAAAGGAAAAGGATTAATTTTTAATCTTTACTATCTCCGTCTTTATCATTTGTTCCGATCTCTCACTTCGTCTCACTGAGTTATGCCAGAGTCTAGACACATGATAGACGCGATTCCTGGAAGAACATGTTTCCAAGAAAAAATATAGGTCGTGGATTCTTATTCATAATTCTGCATAAACGAACTCCTATGAACACTTTGAGTTTGCACATCTCGTCTACTGATTGAGATACCAAGATAAAACAAAAACTGAATTTAATGGCATAATATATAATTTCATTTGAATCTACAATCTAATTGATAAAAGTTACAACTTGTATTTAAATTATTTAAAAAATAATTTCATTCGTTGTTAAAATAATATCATGGAGAATTTTTTCATCGTCTCTCATCATTTCCTGTCTTAAAATCAATATCTCTTATTAATTATTATACAATTGAGTCATATTTATACAAAATTTATCAATTCTCGAATACAAAAAAAAAATCTATGAATCAAACGCATTGAATTTTCAAGCAAAAGATATTTTTTACTTCTCAACAAAAATCCAATAAGTTCTCGATTCTAATATCGATTCGAACGAAACGATAACAACTCCCATTCTTCCCATTCTCAAGTAACAAAAAAGCAGAATCCGACCTTCTCCGATCTGACCTAGTATCAATTCGCTTCCCAATGTTAAAAGCTTTAATTCTCGAATGAACAACGTAGATATATACTGTATATACTATATATATATATATATATATACACACATCTGATTGAATCGTTTCTACCTTGATGCGCATATTCTTCTCCGTGCGCATGTATGGAAGGCGAGTATAAACCGAGTGAATAAAAGTGGATATATCCGTGGTTGTTCGACGAGTAAACGCGATCCATTGCGGGCTTCCGGCATCCTTGTGTGTACACACCGTCTCGTACGCGCCCTCATATATACCCAAGCGTTTCTGTGTGCGTTGGTAAATACATTCGATTTATTGGAGAACGCAATAGGGCAGCTCGAAAGGGCCATACGCTTCCTACTCTCCAATGATACCTAAAGCCTCTTTTTCCAAAGGGCTCATTCGCGTTTTGTTGTTGTGCTTTTCGCTATCGATCGATTCTTTTTCCTTTCTTTCTTTTTTTTTTTTTTTTTTTACCCTTCATACATACCGAGAAAAAGAAACTGTATGAAGAGAGTCTATAAAAATTTTTACTCAAAAATTAACGTATAATAAGTTTGGCCTTCTTCTTTCGTTTCTCTGTTCATCGTATTGTCAAGAATCAATTCGAGAACTGGAGACTAGCTGTTTCTCGTCGTATATAATCTTAATATAAAATTAATACTATGATTCTTTTATACTTCGTAGAAGTTTCCTTCTGGAAGTGTAATATTTTTTTCTAAGATTAATAATAAACTCGCAAGATGATACCATATGTTACATCAAGAAAAGAAAACTATAGCGAAGATAAAAAAAAAAAAATTGAACGCCTCTCCACGAAGAGAAGAGAAGAGATATTCGCCGCATAAATCATGCAATTTAATTTTGTTGGATACTTCTTCCTCCGCGAGATATACGATAAAATAAAGTATGAAATGAAAGTAATACTCTATAATCTCCATTAATGAAATAGAATGATGTAAAAATGCATTAGAAAATTAAGTAAAATGCGTCTGGTTCGTGAAAAAAAAAAGAAAAAGCTGAATGAGTCAGTCATTTGAATAATATTATATGTTTCGTTGATTAAAGTAGATTAAAATAATTAATAAATTAAAATAAAGAAACCTCGTATATCTGAGATATCAGATAACTCATAGCTTCGATTTCAGTTCAATTCGAGGATGAACGAATCCCGTTTCTAATAATTTTCTGATAATCTTAACTTTCGAAAAACCTACCTAAAAAAATAAATGGAGAAAAAATACGTAAAAATATTGCACGGCATATATCACGCATTTGGCCGCTAGTTAAGTTTGCTTCAGAGAAAAGTTTTCTCTCTCTCTGCTCGAACGAGAGCCATATTGTAAATTGGACGTTACCACGTGAACTTTATCCACCAACTTCGCGTTGTTTTCAACTTTGACAAACGCGTTACACCCACCATAGAATATTCTCACGGCATTGTTTTCGCAGGAGGGAGGGGGAGCACGGTCGAACGAGCAATAAGCATTTTTCTCCTCAAGACCTTATCCTCCCCTTTCCTCTCACACCTACTTCCTCCTCCACTTCCCCTTTATTATCCCACGGATCCTTTATATATATATATATATCATCCCTCGATCCGATACCCCCTTTCATGCGATTTTCACGCTGTTCTCCATTCCGTCTTTGCGACATTCACACATCCAGATATCCCTTCCTCAAGGTGTTCCTTTGAGTGGGCTGTTCATCCATTGAAATGATTTTTTGCAACCACCTTTGCACGGGATTTGTATTATTCTCACCCTCTCGTTGCGAGATATCGAAGTAATAATGTAAGGGGGATGGAATGAAATGTTAAGTTGATATTGACGAAGTTGCAGGAATTTTGGAACGATATATCATTGTATATTTTTTATATTTATTTGAAGTGCATAGGATGTATAGGAAGAAAGAAATTTCTTTGAAATTTTTATGTATTCAAAGAAGTTTGTTATGTTTGAATGTTATGCAAAAAATATTCTATATCCTTAATTTTGTGTAACAAAGAAAAAATTTATTATTAGAGATTGTTGATAAATGTGAATTTATAATTGGAAATTAAATTATTATTCTCATTTTCTGAAAAATATTTGTTATTCCTTTTCTTTCAGAGAGCAATGTTTTATTAACATTTTATATAAATTCGAAATAAAATATTTTTTAAATTTTCTTTCATAGAATAGAAAGAATTTTAAAATAATTCTCGATCCGTATCCATATTATCATAATATTCCTGATTTTTCGTATTTATCTTTCACCTATTTGTTCTTTTCATTACACACGTATATTTATCAATTCAATTGCATCCAAACATAATCCGATTAATACGATGATTAAACTTATATAAAAAAAATATACGGATTTTTTATTAAGTGACAGTAGAAAATCGATATTTCTTTAATAGAAACAATATCTTTAATAATAATAAATATAATAATTACAAATTTTTACGCAAGATCTAAAAAATATTTAATGTGAAAAATGAAAGTAACCATTCTTGTTTCTCGCAAAATCAAATAAAATTTAAATGAATATAAACAAATAAATGTAAATACACGCATTTAAAATGGCTGTTAACCGAAAAATATAGGCGAAAATAATCTCTGATTCGCCGCGATTAATAACACAAATTTCAATTTACAGTGTAAATGTTTTTGCTTCGATTTTTAATCTCCTCTTTTTTTTCCTTTTTTTTTTCATAATCTGTTTCGCTGCGGCATTCAACAGTGGTCCAACAAATACGACCTACATTAATTCCGGAACATTGAAGGGGAATTAACATTTCATCCATTTGAACTGAAAACACGTCGCCTCTGTTTTCTTGTTACTCCATTAACTGGCGTCATTACAGTTCGTTACAGCCATGCTCTCGTTTGTTCGTAAGTTTCAATTTTAATCTTTGGTTTTTCGATTTCGATTTACCAATTTATAAGTTTCGCCATAAGTTTCGATGTACTTTTAACAAAATTTTTAAATTGAAATACGATAATTTTTTCTTGTACGAAATTTTACATTTATGAAAATATTTGATATACGAGTGGTTACGAATTTAAAAGTAAAATCTCTTTTTTTCTCGCGCCAATTCTATTGAAATTCACGTCCAAGATCTGAATAAGAGATTAAAATAAGCTGTCTTTCCGAAAGGATTATTATTGAATCCTTTTCATTGTCAAAGCTAGGTTCTTCTTCTTCTTCTTCTTCTTTTCTGTTATCAATCACTAATTAAAAAATGATTCAATGATTCATTCAAGTTCTTTTTATGTCACTTTGACATAAAAAGTATTCAATCTTTCGTGAATGTTATTAAAATTTTTTTCTTGTTATTTTTCAACATTAACTATTCATCAACCTTAAATTTTTATTAAAATATACTGTTTTTGTATTGTATTTAAATTTTTGTCATCGTGTCATTGTAATTGCATTGTCCAAAAATCAAAGATATCAATAGTGGATACAAAATAGAATCATGGAAACCACAAAATGAAAACTTGTTACGTTTGATAGTGAAGGAAGACAGGGGATGATATTCTCTTTCGAGAACATGAAATTGTTAGGAAGATGTAACGTAAATGGAATTGGAACTCGATTAAATTGCATCATGCTGTATTCTTCAAAGGATGGAAATATAGGCACCATAGAGCGTATTTCATGAAAATTGGAATCATTTTGCTTGGAAACAAAAGATTTTCTAGTCCCTATAAATAATTTTTATAAAAAACAAACATTCTGCGAATTATTTTTAATTTAATTTCGTTATACAAAAAGATCCAAATAAAGAAAGATTCGAATTAAAATTTTCTATATATATTATTATTAAATGAAATTATTTTTTTATAAATATAATATTTAATTTATTTATATAAATTCAGAAGTAAAATGAAATAAAATTAAATTTAAAGTTGTAAAAATACAATGTGTTATATACATTATAAACTGAAATTTTAATAATCATTTTGCTTACTATTCATGTATATGGTATGGAAACACCATTTATAAGATATATTATCTTTGCATACATTGTATACATATATTATCTTTCTATGTACTATATTAATATACTATATTGGATATGAAAGAACGTATATGTAGAATGTATAGAATCTTGAATTTTAGAAATTAAAACAAGTACAGAATTTATTCTTCGACAAAAATTGTAGCTTTTTTATTAAATTTTAAACAATTAAAATAAATTTGAAACAATTCTCAACATTTTCTCGACATATATCAAATTTCATTTTAATCCTTGAAACTGATCAACATTTTTCGCAGACGAAAAATATTTCTTTTTAGCCCAATAAAAACAGAATAAAAATTTCCTCCTATAATTTCACTTAATCTCTTCCTTAATTTTTAATGATCAACATATCTTGAATACAAGAAATATATTCACATAAATCTCACAACAACCAACAAACATAATCCAAACTATTCTATAATTTCTCTTCGAGCTTCGATTAATCCTCTACAATCAATATCCCCATTTCTTCACAAGTAATTCCACATTTTGAAAAATATATAATCTAAAAAAAAAAAGAACGATATTCTTTCGTTTCGATCCGCCCCGTAATTGCACGGATTAATTTGAAGCGAGCGCTCACGGAGGAGGCGACGGAGGAGGGGGTGGTTTCCTCTGACAACGACCAGTTCCGGTTGTCTGGTTCTCCGGCATGTAACCAGCCGTGGGTGGCAATCGCGGTGCGAGGGAAGAAGTTAATTGAAAATAAGATAACGCCCGGTATCGAGGATCGCATCCTGCCAGCCAGGCTGGAACAGAGTTTCGAGAAACTGGACGAGCGGACTTGAAGGGGTGGATAGGTTACAGGAAGGGTGGATAGGTTGAAATACAATCCTTTAATTAAGTCTTGCTGCTGAAACTGCAGCGTGGAAAACACAGACGGAATTATTGGCCCGCTGATGAGAATATCAAGGGAATGGACGTCTACAGAAGTAATTGCTCATTGGGACTCCGGTTTTGAGAATTGGGGGAATTTCATGGAACCGTAAACCTGGTTTGATAGAATATAAACCAGGGAATATAGTAATATGAAAATTATGAAAGGTATTTCTTTTTTTTTAATACATATTAATTTTGTATAATTCAAGTATTTTATATTCGCAAGATTCAAAAAGTATAGTGAATTTCTGTATCGTGGGATGAATTTGAAATTTATATTTCCAAATTGAAAATTAACAAACTTCCTATTACTTCTAAAATTGTTTTATAATTTTAAAGAGATACTCGATCTTTCGCTTACAAACTCGTTATATTTCTTTTTAAAGAATCGTAATATTATTTTCAATTAAATTAATAAATATTAATTAATAAGTACTCTTTTCAAAATTTTAAGTTTGTATTTATATAAAATATATCCATTCTAAAACTCAAAACAAATACAAAAGTCAATCGTTTATATTTTGATACATAAACCTTAGACATGTTTGCAACTTTTGTGTTTGCTTTAAAAATATTTCACTAATACATTAACAAACCTAAATTAACCAAAAATAAATAAGCAAATATTTAAAAAGGAAAAACGATCTATTCGCGAACTTTATTTCTTCGCTTTCACTATCTTCTCCAAAATGAAAAAATTCGTGTTTCTTAATCGCTCTCGAAGAGATCAAACATCAACGCTCACGTATTGATAGATTCCTGTCTAACCCCACCAAATGTCAGACGATGAATCGGATTAAAGATTCACAGTCAGACGTATGTCGATCCTTGCGCGCCCCATTATGCGCGTCGTATCGTAAAGTTCATGCGGCGCTACCAACGAAACGGAAGAAAATAACTAGGGAACTTGACATACGGCATGAACCGATGTAACACCGGTTCCATTGAAATATTCACGAGGCCCTGTGTGTGTTATCGATCTGGCCGCGTGCACAACCGAACGATTCGAAACATACGTGGGATGCTGCTATCAATAAAATATCACGCGAACAATGTATGCTCGCCTCCTTCCGACTGGTAGCAGCCGGCTTTTACCTTCGCATCGTATTCCTTTTCAAACCGATTGTCGTTGTGTTTCGCTGGAGGGAAACGATTTTGCGCGTTTCTCGTCAAATTTTAAATAAATTGTGATTCGATTGTTTGGCGGCTCGTTTCCGTAGATGTGTTTATCATTAATCGTCCACGATGGAAGATTGTTTATTCGAATGATTTTAAATGAGATTTTTTTCATTAAGATTCTTCTTGATATATCTCTATTGTGGGAAATATTTATTTTAGTTTGTGTAATTGGAGTTAAAGGAAAAGAGCTTCTTCGAAAGAAATGATGACTTTGTAAAGTTATTTCTGTTTGAATTAATTGTAAGAGGATTAATTGAAAATAATAATTCTGATTCGTCTTTTGAAAGTGTTAATAATGAAGATAACAATAATTTCTATGAAAATTTTGATAATAGTTTTAAGATTAAAAATTAAAATATCTCATATAGTAACATTTTATGAATGTTATTATTCTCATTTGCCGCTTGATGGACAACATGTAAAGTCCATTTAAACAGAATTTACACGGACAGAGATACAATAAGATTTCGGGATGATTTTCCAGGAAGCTTAATCAGTTTTAATTATCTTAAACTTCAAATCCAATAACCATCAGTCACAAAGCCGATAAACAAGATTATTTCGGCGCGATTCACACGGCGCAAAATTAATTCTCTAATGAGACACATTGATCTACTATTATTACGAAACTATTTGAATATATCTAATATGTACGAGTTCAATTTCAAACGCGATTCATTTAAATCTGTCGATGTTCTCGTTTAAATTTAATATTTTAAATTATGTATCGTTCTTTGTGATCCACAAATTTAATTCAGACGTTATATCAATCTAGGGAGAATAAAGATTAGAAATTATTGTAATTCATTTTTTTCACTTGAATAATTTGATATTAATCGAAAAAATGGTGTCAATAATTTCTTTTGTTAGTTGTTTATTTTCTAGAGAAAAGAATTATTAGTTACTTCAATATTATTTACTATCATTATACCAGAAATTTTTTATAAATAATTTCTTTAGTTCTTAGCATTTTCCTAGAGTTCAATTTTATTCATTTTTTGATATTCACTTGCTCTCCTTCTTCTCTTTGTCTCCCTGAACTTTATTCATTTAACTGACCAATGTCTAACCATTCATTCCCAACTTTTTTTTTAAATCAGTCCTTTTCATGAATTGAAAATCGTTTCCAGAGTCTTTAAAATTCTCGTTCAAAGTTAATCTTCTTGACCTTCTTATTCTTATTTAATCTTCTTGACCTAACAATTTATACATTGTTTTCCTCGAATAAAGTTAATATTAAATCTGACCAATTCACGGTTGTCTTTCCTTTTTTTTTTTCTTTTTTAATAATTTCTTGCACAATCACGCACCCTTCATTAATCAGATACGTGAAAAATTACTCACAAATTTCAACTATAGTGCTCTCTATCCATCATTAAACTCGAGTTGAAAGAGCAAGCAAACGAAGCTTCTTCCTCTTAAAAGCGGTCGCGATCGGTGCCCGAAGGCACATTCAGCCCAAAGTAGTAGAGACTTAAGAGAAGAGCAGTTCGTTTTGCTATTTCATCCCCTGTTCACTCATGTAAAGACTTTCGTGAACGAATTATGCTACAGGATGGTTCAAATATTATTGTCTTTTACATTTTTATTCTTGTTATTATCCATGGTAAAAAATATTTCAAATGGTTTCAGGAAAGGACATATTCTGATGTTACTAATTTTTTTGTAATTGGACATATAGGAGGCAATTTGATATTTTTTACAAAAAAAAAAAAAATATTAATTTGCGTCTAGTCCACAAAATTAATTTAGGAGAATTTTTAAAGTTGAAGTTTATAAAATTTACGATATAATTCTTAAAAGATAAGGAGAATGAGCATTAAAGTAGTGTTTCGCGTGTTCTTAACATTTTTAAATATAAGTATAATACATTATTAAAAGTTATATACAAGATGGCTAATTTAGTTAAATACTGTGAAATATGTTTTAAGGAAAGAATGAAAAAAATAATTCTTACGAAAATTGTTTGATTTATAAAAAGATATATCATACAATATAATAAAAGATAAATTAATAATTTTTCCCCAGATCATACAGGAGGTTAATTTTAATTTTTTAACACCGATCGATGTTACAAAAATACAGTTCATTATTTTCTACAAAGAAAAATACTATTGATATTCAAAAATCATTTAAATAGTTTAAACAGACTTTTCCAACTTTTTAGATTAAAAATATGAAAGAGAAAGATGAGAACACGAAGAATAGAGGAATCGTTTTGCATGTTCTTTATCTTTATCTTAAACTTTTAAACCAATCTTTGCAAATAATCTTCTTTTTTTTTTAAAAAAAAGCATTGATATATATCCTTAAGAAAAATGCTCCCATTTGGACTCCATCTGGAAAAATTTTTTGCCATCAATAATATACCTAGGAAAACGAGATCCGATGAACCTTGCGCCCCGTATATGGCGTAAAGTTGGACGCGAAAAAGAGGGGATGTAAAAAGTGTAAACGACGACGAAGATTAAGAGAAAGAAGGAAGAGAGGAGATAGAGGAGACGACTTGATAGATGATCTAGGTAATTATTTGCGGGCCTTCGTCTACAGCTTTTTTTTTTTTTCC
>NW_006263570.1:1890611-1893066 GCF_000469605.1 Apis dorsata
GGAACGAGGCATCGTCTTTCATCCACCACCACTTCTTTGCTCCCAATCCCCACCCTCTTTCACGAGGTGTTCGCCTGTTCTACGAGATCGTAGAAGCGAACACATACATACACATACACGTACTTTTTCGCGCCATTTTCTTTTATCACCTCCCCCACCTGGCCGCATCACCTCTGCTGACAGTATTTTCTCGAATGGATGGACGAGCAGCCACGTCCACTCGCCCGTAACCACCGGCCCGTGCTCTCTGATAAAGAACAATGGACAGGCGGCTAGGGAGCTCTTCCTCGTTGTCGCCATTCGATCCACCGTATTATTTCTTGTCGAATCGATCGCGACCGAATTGTTGAATTAAAAGAAAAGGATTAGATGAGGCGAGGAATGACGCTTCTTGCAAGGAGTCGAAGGATAAAACGCGGTTGATTGAAGTTATTACGTTTGTAGATTGTGATTGAATCGAGAACTGAAAGGATATTAAAGAATATCGCGATGAAATTGAGATTAGGAATGTGTGGAATGCAGAAAAGATATGATTGAAGGGTGTATTTTCCTCAATGAATCAGACTTTTTATTTAAGTAGGCAGTTTTTTAGGAAAAAAGAATAAAATAAAATAAATAAAATAATAATAGGAATAAAATATTCTCCTGGACTATCCAACTCTAGATATAATCTCTAGATATGCTCTTCATTAATCTCACAAAATTTCATTAAAAATAAAGAAATTATTAACTTGTCTTTGAAAATGGAAGATGTTTGTAAATATTATAGTATATGTATATAATTTTACAATTCAAAAACTTATCATGATATTGTAAGACAAATAGTTTAAGTATAATAATAATTTTCACAATATTCAATATGTGGACATGTCTAGAAGTTTCCTAGTTTGGTTACAATTATTTCTGTGATTAATAAATCAATATAATTAACGATCTACAATATATAATAATAATTTTCTGGCAATGTGATATGATGAATTGGATACCTAGATAATTATATTAATGAAAACACGAAGGAGGGATTTTACAGAGAATAGTGATAATAAGAAGAAGTTAAATATATCAATTGAACGTATTTTTCCTCTAAGAAGAGACACAATGCAAAGACAATGCAAAGAGAAAGAATTCTAGAAGCAGAAAGGATAGCTTAAGGGTGAGAGAAGAAAAGATTTCAGCAATAAAAGATAGCATGCAGACATTTGAATAAAAGATATCATAAAAGGAGCAAGAAAAAATAAGAGTAAAAGAACGAGCATAAATGCAAAAAAACAAAAGTTATCTCGAAGAAATGGAAAAGCTATCTAGAATGGTAGAATGGTACCAATTTAATCTATACTTTATAATTTTTCTTCAGGTGATTATTCTTCCCCTTTACAATGATAGATTATTTATTATTTAATTATAATCGAATTAAAATTAGTAATTCGATTAGTATACTAATCAAAAATTTCCATAAAAATATTCATAATTATGTTTGAAGGCATCGACCTTCCTGCCATCCGAAAATGCTTTTACCTTTATTTTCAAACATTTCAGAGCGTGAAATATGCGTCGATTTCAATATGTACTCAATATCTGCTTTTAATATTTTCATGATTGAAATAAACAAGAAAGCTCAAAGGGAATTTGAAATATTTCTTTTACAACACGCCAATCCAATTTCCAATGAACAGGGGAACGAGTGCTGAATGTTTCACTCGATAAAGTCAAATAAACTCTCAATTCCCGACCAATTTCAATTTACAAGGAGTCGGGGAAAATGTACTCCACTTAACCGTGCAGGCTACATTTTCTCTATCTGTTCGACAAAGAAAAATATAACGTAATTTAATAATTCGTGTAACAATCGAGCGAGTGAGATGATTCCTGACTCTGAAATGAAACAAAGCAATTGAATAAATTTCTTTCTTTCGTTCGTGGAAGTGATAAATATTTTGCTGCAACATATAAATTGCGTGAATTCATATCTATCTCATTTTTGAGAATTTCAATAGCATAATGGAACAGAATTTGTGAAAATAAGGGAATGTTAATGAACGATGTTAATTCTTTCGGAGAGATTATAAAACGGAACGAAAAGTACTTGTTTTGACTGAAATAGTATCAAATTGGGATTTTTCAAATATAATAATTGGGGGGAAAAATGTAGCCTCTACTTTCAAAAATATCTTTTAAATTTTGTAACAATTTTGCAATGCACGGTGTAAAAAAAACGAGGTGTAAAAAATCCCAAGCGTGTCATTGACCGATTATTTTATCAGCCTTTCGATTAATTTGAGATATTTCTTTATAAAAAATACAAAATTGCACAAACGAATTGATATTTAGAAAATATATAAAAATTTCATGACACAGAGAAATCGTGCACGAATATCGAATTCGTCTTAATTTTTCATATTTTCATCGAATAAAGTTCACACTTTATTTCCATCGAAAAAAAAAAAAAAAAAAAACC
>NW_006263570.1:1893322-1900299 GCF_000469605.1 Apis dorsata
TCACCGCAAAGGTTACTTTTCAGTTTCACATTTTAACGAGCAACTGCTTTCGTTTGGATCATAAATCACTCATGCGAGCAGACAATTCTGGTGTGGAGTGTCTTGAAAAACGGGACAGTTTAACAGAACAGTGGGGAACGTTATTAAAATAAACGTTATGTCTCTATCGTGCGACAGGGAGGAATATTCGCCCTCGTTCCTTTCCATCGCGGATATGAAAATGGAAGCGCGTGGAATAAGCGAGCAGGATGATTTTCCTTTTCGTGGACGAGTTTCCAATGGTCCAACGGGGAAAATCTACGGAGTGGTTATTAAAATTCCATCCGGATCGTGATCACGCAACAAGGAAAATAATCTCAGGGAGACAAGACTTTCCTTGCATTTTCCTCGAATTAGAATTTTTGTGTTGCGGAAAGCCAGGATTACGACACCGCTGTTTGATCAACCATGCACCTTTGAGCATTCGTTAAAATCGTTCCGACGATTTGAATATCGTCCAGATTCCATTAAGGATGATTATTATCGCGTGAATTGGCACTAATTGTTACGTTTCAATCGTACAGTATTTCCTTTCAACTTTTTTTTTGTTATTGATTCTATATAAATCAAACTTACACAAGTTTCAGACAAAGTGAATATCCATAAAAAGTAATCATTTTTCTATGAAAAGTATTTCTATAATTTCTCTATCAACCGAATCATCAAGTTGATTTATTTACACGATTCTATAAATCAAAGAAACAAAAGGAACGCATAATATATTTTCCCTTATTCCAACCTTATTATTCTCGAAGCAATATTTCCTAATTAATGCCAACGACGTAACGCAATAAACGTGCAATCTAGCATCGACATAAAGCTGAACCCAGTTTTAATATCAAAGATTCGTGATCGAAAACAATAAAAATTCGCATCTTCATAAACTATATAACAAAAAAAAAAAAAAAAAAAAAAAAAAAAAAAAAAAAAAAGAAATGCAAGGAAACGATCACGATAGATTCGAGGGATTCATTAGTGAAATGGAAGTGTGGCGGCGCTATTGTCGCGATAGGGGGCCACACGCACGGCAAACCGTGTAATAATTCAGCGTGGCGGAATTGGTAATGGCGTACGACGACGAAGACCATACCGAATTTCCGTGGTGGCGATGCGCCACGATTGAACGTGACCCAGTTTCCCCAGTTTCCACTCTTCCATCCCTATACGCGAAACATTAATGAGTCTGGCAACTCGCGGCTGTATATTATTGCGTTGTATCACCGAGAAAGGATCAACGCCGGATGCTTTAATTATCCTAATACGCCCGTTATCCGACGAAGAATCGAGGACGGCTCGAGATTTTAAGTTAAGATCCGTAATATCCGCTCGGCTGATTAACCGAGAGGGCCGTTTCTAATTGACCAGTCGCGAGAGATATTAGTAATTTTACCGTTTCGAGGAAATTAGCGTTTCGTATCAAGTAAGTGGCTTCAATGGGGAAGTTATTACAGGATTATGCGGTAAAAATTAGCTTACGATAGCTGTTCAAGCTCGTGGAAGTGATTGAACATTATCTTATAAGGGAATATAGTTGAAACGAATGAAAATCTTGATTTTAATGAAAATTTGTATGTATGTATGTAATGTACAGTTATACGTATATGGGACAATCTTTTTCAGCAGGAAAATCTCTTTCCATGAGATGAAGCCCATTCTCATTTTCTTTTTATGCTTTGAATATAAATTTCGAGAATTTTTGAGAATATCTTTTAACAAGGATGATGGAGCAAAGGTTGAATATTTTTTATAAGTTTAAATTTTCTTCTATCTTCTACTATCGTAATTTTGCATTTTGAAAAACATTTAAATCCATTTCTCTCTTATCAATAATAGTTATTCTATATTATATTATATATTATATTATATTATATTATATTATATAGTATATTATATTATATAGTATATTCTTCGAATATACTTTATAATAATTAAAATGATATGTATCATTATTATTAATAATTTTATTTATAGTATTCGTAGAAGAATGTTCATAGAAATGAAAATTATTATATTTAAGTTTCGAATATACGATTCTAATTTAAATATAAATTTGATATCGAATTGCAATTGATGAATAAATATAAGGAAATCACGTGTGGAATGATTAGAAATACATGGAGCCACTAAATTTCGGGGGAAAACAGAGGAATTCGACGTGTCAAGGGGTTTCTGGCAATTTGTCGCGAGTGCCGCATGCGCCACTACAAAATTGCAGGCCCAGCGCGTTATTATGAACTTTCGCGTGTCGTGAACAGTTGCCTCGAAACAAATGCCGCTAGGCTAAGGAGAAATTCGGTGCATAGAGCGCAAATGTGGCTGGAATTGCCATACGTAACACGAGCCACGACCACGAAACGTGATCGTTCGACCGCCTTGGTGTACCGAGAACTGAAATTCCCATTCATTCACGATCATGACACCATGGAATCTGTTTTAAATACTTGGGAAGATGCATCTCGTCCCCATAATTGATTCCTTTTATTGTTGGTAAATTATTTCAATTCGCAAAATATCTTTGTTTGGAAAAGTGACGCAATTACGATTTCAAAGGAAATGATTTTGAATTGGTGTGAGAATATCAAAATGTCAAATTGGAAAAGAAATTCTAAAGAATTCTATTTATAAAAAGTACAAGTGTATTCTTAAAACACGAAACTACAAGTGAAACATCATTCAATATATTATTAAAAATTTTCTACTATCTATTTAATTTCAAATAATTTCTTTTAATAAATTTTAAATAAATTTCGTTCACAATAATAAGAAAATATAAAATGTATTTATATCCACAAGCATGTGAAACTTTTCCAATTTTTGGATTATAATAGTTAGAAATAGACAATATGGTAGAGAAATCTGTATCTTTTAAGTTTTGGATCAAACTTGGGGGATTATACGAGCGGAATTATACAAGTTTGAAACCGTAAGCCACAGAGGATTATTAAATTTTCAATACTTTATCAAATATCATGATCTGGGCAAAATTTCAATTATAGTTGCCATCAAGACGAAAATTTATAACAGAAACTATTTCAGATTACTCACAAAAATCAACTATGATGGACATTTTAATTCTAACCTAAAATTAATAATTATGTTTTTTAGAGAAATGCTCTCTTGCAGAATGTATTGTGCAAAATTTTTGTGGAAAATATATTACATTAAATGTTATATTTGAATGATTACACGTCTAAAATTAAATAAGAATTATGAAGCAAGTAATAACACTTCTACCATTATCAATAAACAAAATTCAAAATAATCCAATATTTGTATTTTTCTAAAGTGTAATCTCAAAATTAATTATCTGTTATATTATAAAAATTTACATCACACGACGATATTAAAATCCTAGATTTTCCACGATTATAATCAATTTATGAATGTAACAGATAATTAAAAAATATTTCATATCTCGAAAAAAAAATTTATTTACAAAGAGTAGCTCGTTTGATTCGGAAAACTTTCAAACATTTCCAAAAATTGCTGCAATATTCTGTATCATCAGAGGGAAGATCGTTCGTATCGACCAAAATAACGTCCACAATCGCAGAAACAGACAGGCAAGCATATTAATTTGACAGGGGCCGTGGAGCATCCCCTTGTGGCTCGTTACATATCCTGAAGATGCCTCTATCTCCATTTTCTCCATGAATTCCTCTTTTCTCGCCCGTTTCTGTGATTCTCTCTCTCACACACACACATCGCTAGATCGTTTGCCCAGAAACACGTGTAATCGACTTACTGTCAATTAGATCACCATTTAATTGGTTCAATCTCTGCAAGGTTTTCGTGCTCCGTTTTACATTGACGAAGATTTCATCTTACGTTGGTTGTCAAAAATATGAGTGTCATCGTATCTAAGTATTTTACACGTTTTAATAACATTATAATTATATTATATTATATTATTAATATAATATTTATTGAAAAAAAAAATATCCTTCACTTAATACTAATCATCCCATAAACTCATTTATCAATCTGTTTGTTGATAGTCGAATAAAAATTCATGTATTATCCAAGTTTCTTTCCTACTTTCTCGATTTAATCGTTCCTTAATAATGTTTCTTTGAAGAGGAAGTTCAAAATGAGAGACTAAAATCCTTTTTTCATGAGAAATAATAGAGAAAGGAGAATTAGCATTGGAAGATGCCAAGTACGATACACAACTCGCAATATCTTTAATATTCTAACTTCCTTCCAAATCCTTACTAAGAATTAATATTCTCATCGTTTCTTATTCAGTCTCTTCCTTGAAAAGATTTTCCACGAGTAAATGAAGAACAAGCAGAGTTATCCCCAGAATTAAAAATCAAATCGACAAAGTTACACTCCTTTTAAAATTACAATTACAAATAATCGTATTCGATGCATTCACTCCTATATCTTTCCAATTCACGACGATGAAACAAAGAGAGGAACAGAGAGAAAGATAAGGAAAAATGAAAAGGAGAAATGGCACTCACGTCCATTGGCAAAATAAAGAAGGGGCGATCATTAAATATGATACGAAATTAGTAGTGGGTAATAGTCGATGAAGGGTGGCGTGAAAAGTTTCGAAACGATACCACGTGACCGATATTATCAGAGAATTAAATTTTTCCGAATAATTTAGCCCTGTTTCCGGAGTGGTTCGCGCTACTTTCTTAATTACTTGGCGCGTTTTTTTTCGCCGAGTAATCCGGCGAAAAAAATTCCAAGTGGATCGAAGAAAGTTCCCAATAGGGGCGGCTCCCGTGTACCATTTTTCCATCGATGAAACGAGCGAACGATCAATTAAGCACGGACGATTTAATTGGTTTCGCGCCTTTTAAAAAAAATCTTGACCCGATATCCAGGGAATGGAAATTGCCGATTACTCGCGAAGAAACGCTGGCGGATCATTCGTGAAATTCATCAGGAGGGGGGAGAGAGGAAGAGAGTAAAAGATATCTCGGATGAATGGCAATTTGAATGTGATTCGAATTATGATTCGTTCGTTGGAATTGAAAAATTAAATCGACGAAATGTTAAATGGAAACGAACGGTATTATCTCTTTTCTTGTGATTAACAACAACAAACGAAGACACTTTGGAAAGAAAGAAATATCTATTTTTTTTTTCCAAGAAATTATTTTTCTGATAATAAAAATTGGCAATGGAATGATGGAATATAATGGTTATATCTGTGCAAAATTATCTATCTATAACCTAACGCAGAAGTTATACCACTCGTGATATCATTTATAGAAAACGATTAATTGATCAATGAGAATAACTTGCGATGTCCACAGCGACGAGTCAATTTGTGTTTGAAGTTCATTCCCAAAATGTGTTGAACGTTCGAAATTCGAAGAAGTGCAACTATTTGTGCAGCTGCGACTGTTTCGAGGGGTGTTTGCACGCGTTAGAGGTATTTGACACATAGTAAAGTATCCACACACGTACCATTTGTACATTTATACAGACACAGTGTACGAATGGCATTGGAATCGAGAGATTTGAAATTTTACTCGAAAATCCGATATTCCAATTTGCACGGAATATTATTTCATATTGTTTCAGGCTTGTATAAGACGTGTGAAATTGATGGATAATTGAAGGATTAAAAGCAAGGATGGCTCGTTAGTTTTGTTTGTAAAAAATTAATTAATTCTAAATTAGACATAACTTTAAATTAACTTATATTGTTACCAATTTTCATCATTATTGTTGAATATTAACAGTGATGTGTACATGAAATTTTTCAATTTAGAAAAGTAAATAAATGTGGAAAATCTTTGTTTAACTGTAATATTATTTATTACAATTATATTGATTATCATTAATTTTTCCTTGTGATGAAAAAAAATGGAAAAATTGAACATTTACTTATAATAGTATTATATATAATAAATAATCTAATTTAATTCAAGCTAATGAATAAAAAAAAGTTTCATTTTATAATCTTCATTGATGTTAATGTACAGTTTTAAGATAGATATATCTTAAAGCTTATTTCATTTAGTATTTAAAGTGATTGAAAGAACTGGTCAAACAATAATATAAAACAATATTGTATCTGTTTTTAATCCAAATTAAATACCTCAGATTTTTTCAAAATCTAGAACAACATAAAAAAAAAATTGAAAAAGAGCCAAGTTAATTTAAAACGATAAAATTCTGAAGAAATTTTATTTGTGAAAATTGTACGATAATTTTTTAAGGATATTTTATTTAAAATTATCGACGTAATTGAAAGAAACATTATTGAAAGACAAAATAAACAATCTATGATCTATGATCCGTTTATTTTGTATCAAAGAAAACCAAATCCGAAAACTTTTTTTCCCTCGACGAAGATAAGTTGAAAATGCGAAGAACAAATCGAACGTGTTACGTAGTGTATTGCGTCAAGCTGAAAAGAAAGGACACAAAGGTTCAAAGAAAAGAGGATCATTGGGATAGTATTTTCAACTTCTACAGAGATATCGGAGCAAACGATGAAGATACACCTTTACGAAATTTTATATTGATTCCTTAAGGTTATAAAAATTCTGTCCTTTTTTTTCGACATATTTATGATATAAACACATTAAAAATGATAAAAAAGAACTTACAGAAATTTACTCGACTTAAAATTAATTGAAGATAAGTAAATTAATCAATCCATTAAAAATCGAACATTATAAATAAAAAATGAAGATACAACAACAGTTTTTACATACACATATATACATCATCCAATCATTCCAAAAAATTAATTCATCGAATAAATTCGAGAAATTTTAATTTATTAAAATTATTCCATTTATTCCACGCCAATTAAACTCGAAACGAAAACTCATTGTCATTGATAAAAAAATCAAGCCAAGAATCATTTAAAAATTCAACGTCCCGGATTCTCTGTTAACCCGTTAAAAAAAATCTCTCGATCTGCCCTATTTTCCTGAACAAAAAAAAAAAAAAAAAAAAAA
>NW_006263570.1:1900498-1913086 GCF_000469605.1 Apis dorsata
AAGGAACGAACTCCGTACCTCCAGAGGGGGAAGAGAGGGGGGTGTAAAGCTTTGCCCGTATCGATCGGGGATATAAAGCTTTGAAGTGCATGCAAACATAGGTCTGAGGAAACGGGGAAAATACGCGAACAATTCCGTATATCGCGCCGTTAACTGTATCAGCCTTGTCCCTGCAAAGCCTCTTACGTATAATTAGCCTCGAGTATCGTTACACCGTGTCTAGTTAACGTACGGTGACACACAATGGTTATTAATAACTTAATCCCTGTTTTGAGATCGCGTCGGTTGATGAAAAAGATTTCGTGGCTGTTTTATCTGTTCGTTTAATTTATTGAATGATTCCTTTTGTTTTCTCCTTTTAGCAATGAAAAAATTAACTTTTCGTAAAATACGTGGAATTGTTTTCATTTGGATTCGTTTACAATGGAACGCGAGGTATTATATTTCTTTCTTGTGGCTCGTTGAAATTGTTTCATTCGTGTGTTTGTGAGCAATGAATGCTAATGAAAAATTTAATTCGTTTTTAAATTATTCGTATTGAAGATAAGATTTTTTTTTATTATTTCTTAGACTTGTATGAAGGTTGATAATAGGTTATATATGTGAGAAGAATTAGGTATTGATTCAAAATTGATAAATATAAATTGAGAAGAAATTTAAATTAAAAATTAATTTTTGTTTGAAAAGGAGAGATGTTGATGGATTTGTATAACATAGCAAAAGTTCTTTTGCAAGAAAGCTGTGAAAATAAATAAATAATAATTTAATTATTCTAATCTTTGAATAATATATAATATACAATTGTAAGAAAACTGTATTCTTTAAGCAAAAATCTTTACTTGTTAAACTTAATCTAAATGAATTTAAATGACTAATGGGACAAAGTAAGATATTTATTTTTATTCAAACGTTAAAGTAACAAATTCTCATAAATATATTAATTGTATTGTCAAGAAACAAACAAGATTCATAAGCTCAGCTTATTAAATAATTCTACTACAAGAATTAAATATTCCCAAGATCAATGATTGAACATTTACTTTGCAATTTAATGCCTATGAATATACAAAGTTTGAATAATTAATATTACCACTATATATAAACTTGAAAACTTGAAACTTTTTCACGATGATATCGACGATACATAAATAACTTTATCACGTTCAAAGGGTTACAAAACAATGATCTTCGATCGCAACTATGAAAGTTTTATATTCCACGCAAAAATATAAAACGTGCGAGAACGAATATTTTTCCCAGAAAAATACAACGTTATGTCGAGAAAGCCACACTTACTCTCGATATTCGCGTATATCACGATCTGATACCGTAATCGCCTCGAACTCACGCGATACTGAATCCATCCACGCAATTTGCAACGATCGTTTTTCACAACAATTTAATTTATACCCTTCGTTTCCGATTACAAAAATTACTAAAAGGATAAAACTCGTGTCTGCCGATCAGTAATCAATCCATATCGGTTATCTATCCATAGAATTACGCGCCCTGTGAAGCAAAATTTTCATTTAATCGGGATAGATTCATAAATTCCCTTTTCTACCATCCTTGACGACACTTGTGAAAGTGAAATAGCTATAACAATCTGTCAACAATTTTTATTGCCGCTTATCATTCAGAAATATTCAATTTTCAGATCACGACACTATTAATTTTGAATTGAATCGACGATAAGCGCAGCATTTCTTTGAGAACAACCCCTTCTCCGTTTTTCAGCGAGATAAACCCGCCCTGGGCCGTGACATTTTCCCGGTTTCGGGATTTTCTTAATTCTCGGACGGCCGACCCTTGGACAGCTTACGAGCGGACTGCGGACTTTTATGCAAATGTGGATAGCGCATCGAAATACGTCAAAATATGCAAAATGTATGCAAAGTATAAATGTATGCAAAACAGAGATAAATTGCGCGATATTTTATGTTACGAGTGGGATTTTTTTGTTATTTCGCCGATGCTACGAAAGTGAAATAAAATGACGTAATTGGAAATTTGCAAATTTTTAGATAGTGTTGCGGTGGAATCGCGGGTATAAAAGTTTTTCAAAAATTTTTCGAACATCCACTTGGCCGCAACGTTTTATTTAATTAAAACAAGCTTTGTCGAATCGATTTTGTTCATTTTCTGAAAAAAGACAATTACTTTTTGATGATCCTTCGTTGTGCCGTCTGAAAATTTAGAATTTTTATCCATTGTTTCAAGAAATGATATGAGATATGTATATTTATATATAGTTTTATTTAGACACGTTGAATATCTCAGAAAGAATTAAATATATAAAAAAAAATAAATAAAAAATTTTTCTGAGATTTCAAGACTTATCTCCAATAAGAATTCTAATATTTTAAACAATTTCTCGCTAAATGAGAATAAAAATGTAATCTTTTAAACTCAAAATTTAGCTTACCATGAAAATTAAAGTACTTGTTGAATTATTTATCGCTTGTAGATGGTGGATCGATATATCGATCGCGAAAGAACCAAATACGACGACGATTCTTCCTCGATTCGTGACACAACATCAACAAATAAAGGAAAATTGACGTATTGGTTGGAAGGCGAATAGAGATGTCGAAGCCTGCGAAATGTCGGCTGGTCTCTCAAATCGAATCGCCTCTCCTGTGTATCTCGGAGAAGAGTTGTTTTTGCGGGAAAAAAGGATGGAGAGATAACAATATTCGATCGCGTTACAAAGGAAATTTGGTTATACTCGTCAATCTAATCACAAGCGAAGCGTAAAGAAAAATAAAGTCGAAGAACAGAAGTATTTGTTGATAAACAATAAACGTAAGAGAGAGATTTCTTTCTTTGCCTTCTGAGAAGAGATACAATTTAATTTTATCGTGTTTATTTTGGTAGTTGGAACACTTGTAGCTTGCCCAATATTATCGTGTATCTATTTTAAACAAAATTAAAACTCAAAGTTTGGATTGATTTACGCGAATTAAAAATGATAAAACGATAAACTTATTGCATTCTATTGCCTTCTATTTCTTATTCAGAATATTTAACACATAGGTCTCTGTTAAAATTATCGAATTTTGAAATTTCGTTAAATATTAAGTATAATCAATTTCTTCGAAACAATAATAATTTTGTATTTAAAATTAAATATCAACAAGGATTTTTCACTTTACAATTATTTTCTAATTATTTTTTCAAACTCGGATCGCAGCAAGATAAGAAAAACCACCAATCCTCTTTTCTAATTAATTTATAAAATCCTCAACTCTTACCGGGAAATTTGTCGCGTAATTTAAATCACGTTCAACACGTTACAATAGAAAAATTCATTTTTCTCCCCCCTCCCGTTTCAAAGAGAATATAACCTAGCAGGCGATAAATTTTCTCTCTACTCGTTCCCCTGTTTTAATCTCCTTTCCAACTACTATTAATATCCTGTAAGAACGTCGCAGAAAAAGAAGAGAAAAAAGGAAAAGAAAAAATTGCCCGTTGTTTATCAATTCCGCAAAATAGAAACTCTCGAGGAATATTCGACGAAGGAACTAAACAACTAAACAAAAGGGGTATAAGGTATTCGTCTCGATACGAAGAAGCCTAGCGGAAGCAACGATTGAGGGATGAATTCCTTTTTTCGCGAAAGAAAAAGGGGGAGGAAGAGAAAGAAAATAATAAAAAGAGAAGAAAAAGTAGAGATAATACCTCGTTTTCGTAGAATAAGCCAACTGGTAGGAAATGGAACAACGTAATCCCATTTCGACTTTCTTCCTTTCTATTCTACCGCGAGGAAAGAGTTACTAATGAGTAGAATGGGGAAACCGCGACGAGAGAATATGCAATTCCCCTCCGCCATTGCCTCTTAATTGCACCGGTAGAACGAAGAGCAGGAGTGTCTTGAATTTTTATCTCGTTCACGGGAGTTGGAACATCCTTGTCGATTGCGAATTAGATATATCGAAATAACGAATAGATAAAGGGGAAATTTTTTTTTATTTTTTTTAAATTACTATTTAAAGATCATCCTCGAATTATCATAATTTATTAATCATAGTTGGAATGATTTGTTCTTTTATACTATATAAGTATTATCACACGTGTTAAATTAAGTATTATATGAGTTTGAATAGGGTGGTAATTTTGTGAATTGAATTTCACGAAATTGAACCTGATTTGATATTCAATGGTGTCTGTTCTCTGAGTAAATAAAAAGCTTATTTCTCTGTCTGTGTATACATCTCTGGTATGAGTTTAACAGAATGAAATATCACGAAATTAAACTTAATATTTTTCATTTCTTAACGATGTCGTTCTTTTACCCTCTTTTGTGATAATTGCAGTCTTGACTTTTGCATGACAAGAGAATCAATGATGACAAAGTGGAAGTACTTAAATTATGTATTGATTAAAAAATATTGAATTAGAATACAATTCTCGATATAATTATAATTGCTATAGTTAGTAATTTGAATTTTTATTCTCCTATACAATTCTTGCACGATTCTTTTAAGGATTATTTCAAGCAATGATGGACCAATGAACGAGTGTCACTTAAACTAAAATAATCTTTACGTATTAAAGACTATAAAAGAGTATCGAATTCTTAAACATATCTTCTTTCTTTCGCTCAACTTGGATAATTCATCTATCTACCGATCTATTAATCCTGCAGACGTGACAATTTGAAACAATATTTCATCCAACTTAAAATTAAAATTGTTAAAATTAAAATCGTGGCAGTGTCGTAGCTATAAGAATCGTTAAATCTTCTTTCATTCAACTTACATAATTCACCTTCCTTAATCTATTAATCCTCCAGACGTGACAATTTGAAATAATTCTGTTAAAGATAGAATCGTTGTTACGAGAATCATTAAACATGTCTTCTTTCATTCGTCAACTTGAATAATTTAATTTCAAACAAGACTCCAAAGAATAAACGTATGAGATGAATGTTATAAACCTCGAAACGAAACGAGTCGTTAACGCTTTGCTAAAAGTTTGATCGAGATCATGAAAAGAAGATGATAGATCGTGAAAACTATTTCAGGATGAATTTATCGAGACGTAAAATACGTCATTGATTAATTCTGAATGTCGAAAGAGTGGTTCTCTTCTTGTCAGAAGGATCTTGGAATTCGTTGCAATGCTTGATATATCGCAATTCCAGATAAAGAGTCTAACATCTTTGTATATTTATCTTCGTTGTTTTTAATTTGAGAAAAAGTTCTACTATCTCTCTCTCTATTTATTGTATTTTAATATAAGATTCTTTTATTTATAGTAGAATATCGATTATCCGAGTTAATTGGGAGATAAATCCTCCTCGTATAAATGGTTCTTCTTATAATTGGATCAAGAAGAATCGAATTTATTAGTACGTCTTGGCATTGCTAACTGAAAATCAAATAATTTTCAATTGTATTTATTATTTACAAAAGAAACATAGCAGATTCTTCTCGATACATTTCGTGTATATAATTATTATAAAAGAATCTAACATATTAAAAGAAATAATTATTAATCATTTATCGTTTGAATAACTAAACTTCGAATAATCGAATTATATTTTTCAATATGATACGAAATAATGTAAATTGTGATATTAATTTAATTTTTTACAATATTTATCAAATTGATTACTACTTGAACATTATAACAGATTTATTAGATTGATATTTAAACGTGCTAAGAATAATTTCGAATTAAATTCAAAGATACGAATTGGGGGTTAAACGTGTACAATGCGAATCCTTGTAAGTTCCTTCGCGTTGGTGCGTTAAGAATGTACATTATTATCCTTTGTATGAACGTCAATCTTCATTTATCTTAATCCTGTTTCAAGAAAAATTCTAAGAAATGTACATAGCATGATGTGTTTGCAATAATTAACGAGCTTCTGATTTCTATTTCACACTTTCAATTTGGTTTTTATTGAATGAGAATGAAGAATTGTAGAAAAGTGATTGGTGTAATGGCGACAATAAACGTATTTCGAGAGAGGATAATTCTTATAAAAGTTTTATTGTAACTACACCGAGATATAGGAATGGAATGACAAGTAAAATGTGAAGAGAATGAAATATTTATCATATTATTACATTATATTCTTCCTCATTTCGAAGAGAATAAAAGATAAGAAATAGGATATGGTTAATTTTTTCAAATACAAAGAATGAGGGATATGAGGGATATTTGCTTGAAAGATCCTTATCTCGAATCGAGCAGAAAATCATTATCATAATAATCGTTCTTTCGATACAATTTATTATAATATGACCTAGTTTCACAAGTTTTCCCTTTAATTGTTGCAATTTGAGATGAATGTAGCATTAGTAAACTGTAGAATGCAATAATTTTATTAAATTTATTGAATCATCGTTCGCTTTTTCTTTTTCTTACAATTGTTCTATGAAAGTGTGATCTTTTGTCCAAACAAAAATACTATCTAACATAAATATAAGTAACAAAATCTCAATATATAATTTATATTCGTTGAGTTTAACGAATGAACGAACGAAAAAGTATAAAACAGGAAGAGGAGAAGCATTCTTGAGTTTCATATTTTGAAATAAATTGATACATCTTTGGAAACACAATTTCAATTGTATAAAGTAATCTGACCTCTGTGATAAAATTTTTATTTGGAAATTTCCAAAAATATTCAGTAGGGATTTCAGAAAAGAAAATTAGTTTGGTTATCCATTTTTAGAGTCAGTTTTTCAAATGAAAATAATGGAATTACTCCATGTAATTCAATTAAATCATCTTAATCGACATTATACACTGGGCCACGAAAATGTATGGCACTGTATCTAAACAATGTTTAATAACGCTATATGCATATACATTTTGCATCGCGATATCAGTTCCACTAGTAAACGTGACCCACTCGAAGGCATTCGTTATAATTAGCGTCACGAGCATGCTCTGTCGTCCGCAAACCACAGGATGGAATTATCCGAATGTCTCAGCCAGAATTACACACGCGTTGTTGCACGATCTTGTTTGTATTGTACCATAGATCATTTGCATGCTACCGATAGTCGCCCCCTTCTTTTTTTCTACGTTATCTCGTGATTTGTTCGGTGATGTTATTTCTAATTCGAATTGAAAAAAGAGTTCCATTTTTCCATCGTCTCCTAAATTAAATTACCCTCAAGTTCAGGGAAAGATCGAAAATTATCAAGTTTTTTGATAACGAACAATTTTATCCAATATTTTTCGATATTGAAACAGTTTGAATAATATATTTAATATGGAAAAGAAATATTCGATTTATATCAAGATATCCAAGTTTATAAATGGTTAATTTTGTCAAACTTACTTAAAAATTATTCTTTCAATTTCTAATTTGAACACAATAATGTTATTTATTATATCTGTCTAAGTATAATTATTTACATTTCTCTATAAATCATCATGATTCTTATTCATCTCATAAACTCGTCGAGATCCAAATGACTCGTCCCAAAATAAAATGAACCATTTGATGAACAAATCGACAACGAGTGAATAATTAATTTAAGATATTTACAAGCCAATTCAGGTTTCTGAAGATAACGGATCAGAAGATCGATGATTTATAATTGGAAACAGGTTGTGAGTCGACAATATAGCATAGTATTCATACTCGGCGATGCCCAGTGCACAGCTATCGATGCGCCCCATCGATGGCGAAGTCAAATACGTGGGTTCGTGATAGTGACAGCCAGAAATACGAAGGCGGACGTGGCTGTTTCGTTGTTTGACAGATGTGTTTCTGTTCCCCAGAACCAGAGTGGATTAAACGAAACTAACATCGATTGTCTTTGAATGCCAGCATCGATATCCGTGGATCCGTAAAGGCGCAATCGTCCCGTTAAAACCAATGATCCGGTTTATACGCGTCTCTTCGACGTGCATCGGCCATTCATACGACGTACGGTTAAGTTTCTGAACAACTGGCTCGATAATTAAAATCAATATCTCTCTCTTAATCTTTAAACAATTAAGTAATTTGATTAAATTGAATATAATTGTGGATTGTTTTGTATATACTTGAAATTATATCAATACAATTATATTATTTGTTTAAAGGGAAAAATATT
Organism: Apis dorsata; assembly: GCF_000469605.1. Classification (NCBI taxonomy): domain Eukaryota; kingdom Metazoa; phylum Arthropoda; class Insecta; order Hymenoptera; family Apidae; genus Apis; species Apis dorsata. Next base: position 1,908,565 of record NW_006263570.1, read on the forward strand.
TTTTTCTGTTACTAAAAGAAAGTTTTCAAATTTTCCTTTGACACTTTATCTCATTCACGATATATTTAGTTGTCAATAAACGTTGAATTCATCTGACTTCTTTTTTCTCAATTAATTTCCTCTTATTTCCTCGCTGCTTATGTATAAACTCAAGAAATCTTCTTAAATCAACGCTTCCTCGTCCACCATTAAATATTTATAACACCAACGTAAAGCAAAAATTCTAATTATCTGAATCGATATTTTTACGAATGAAATTTTACAATTGTTTCGATTAAAATAGAAAGTTATTAATAAATTTGTTCCAAGGAAATTAACGAACTTATGGTGCCGATATCGTTTTAAAATTAACGTTGAAAACAAATCGAAAGGGGTAAACAGAGATCGAAGTATCTCATCGAATAAGTAAGACGTGGTTAAGGATTATTCCGTATCCTTGACTCCACAATTAGCCTCTCCTACACACGGTTAGATTACAAGCGTGGTAACACGATTTCAATTACTCGAAATTCGTCGATCGACCGATTACTTCTCGCTCTCTCGGATAATATGCAAATCAAATTTCAGATTAAATTCAATTGGCGTCGTGTCTATCAACCAGCCACATTCTAATTCGCGTGACTAATCTATTGTATCTGTGTTATCTAGGCTTTTGCATGAATTAAGAAGTTCAAACGAATAGGGGAAATGGATCGATGATTGCCAAACTGGCGACCTTGCCTTATTCCGAATTATCGCGTTCCTCGCTCAAAGAAGATGAAAAAGATTTCGAAATGGCCGAAAATGATTATATATTTCAACGGCCTTCACCCGTTTTTCAATCGATACACAGGTTGGAATGGTTCTGTTGCATCGAATAAGCGCTACATCGAATCACTTTGTCGGAATGTAAGCGTTTGTGCGAAGAAAAGGGGGAAAGTATGGTGTGTTTCTGGGAAAGGGATGTTGCTGTCCAGTGAAATGTAAATTTCGAAATAGAGAAAGGCAACGAAACACAGTGTTTCTGGTTTTACATTTTTTTTCTTATTTACTTTTTATATTATGGAAAATGAGAATATGGGATATATATGTTTTTATTTAGTAGAAAGGAATTATAAATGAAATAACTTTGTGATAATTTATCTATGAAATGTGGTATATAAAGATAAGTATTGTAAACTTTTTATTTTTCTTTCTCGAATTAGATAGAGACAGAAATTTGGATGGTGATACGAGGCAATTTGTGTTAAAATATAAGTTATGAAACTATATTAAAGTGTAAATAAGCAAGTTTGATAATGATACACAGGTATCGAATAATCAAAATTTTGTTTGTTTCACGATAATCATATATGTATATAGAAATTGCATTTTGTAGAATGACAGTATGTTGTGACAAGCATTGAATTCACGTGCATATTATTAATACACACGTATTAATACACCTCAAATGTTTCATATCGTGAATAGAATAACGATGCCACGATCAAAAACGCAATATGGATAATTCTCCCTTGTTATTTCAACATCACGATCGTTCTAACGATTACACAATAATTTATCCTCTTTCTAAAAATCACGAAATAAATTAGAATAAATTTTACTTAAATATTTTATATTAAAAAAATCCCTCGTTATTATATATAAATAAAAATCACGAAATATTTTATTTTTATTACAATTAAAAAAAAGTTACACAACACAAATAATATAATATTCTTCAACGAGATTAATTATTCGAAATCGAATAATTAATCCGTTTCGTTTCTTGGGACCGCAATAAACTTTTAATAAGAAAAAAAGTTTGGCTAAAGGAAAATAAGAAGCAGGAGAGATGGCAACGAAACCTTTCGACGAGATTAGTCATCCGTTTGAAAAAGCTCGGTGTTCATCCCTCGTTTAACAGAAACTCCAGAGCTAGCCGGATTCCATTCTTACGGAGCAAACACTTTCAGAAGGATGGATTTAGATGCAAACTACTTTTTGAAGTACTAACTCTTCTCCGACTCTCTTGAAAGGACGTGAGATAAGCCTTCGATCTGTTTAATCCCCGAGGCAGTGTTTCAGCTCTCCCTTTAGCACGTTTTCTATGGCCGATCGATTTTTGTTAACAACGGGGAACACGTTCGTATCGCCGTCTTAATGGAATCAAAATGAACACACGTGCATCTCGTTCGAACACTTATTTAAAAAAAGATTCGAGTCGAGTGTTTCGAATATATATTTCTACAAATACAACAACTGCTACTTTAAATTTATCACGTGTTCTTTCTAAATACTAATATAATTAAAAATGTCTGAAAATGTAGTCTATTTCTGCTAATAATTTTGCTAATATTTAGTAAAATATTTTAAAACTCATAACATAACAAATATAATTAATAGAAATTGAATAAAACTATATTAAACTTTCTTTATTTGGACAACTATGCATTTTTTAAAACAATTACGAACAATGTGAAAATTTCATTAATGTATAATCATTGAAACACGTTAAATATTAATAAAAAGATAAAGTTAATAAAAATCACAGTTATTAATTTTTCATTCTTAAGAAGCTCTTCTGACTTATGTCATAAATGAGGCATAATTCATGTAACGTATGCAGTCTCCATTTCGAATAACCATTAGCCTAAATATTAGAAATAACTTTTTTAAAAATCTAAAAAGTTAATTATTTAATTTATTTCAATTTGTATAGGAAGAATAACCTAACCTTCTACGTGCAACAAATTTTTAACAAGATCGATTGTTGAATCTGGAAAAAAAAACTATTGAAACACTTTTCGATATTCGACGATACACATTTCTAAAAAAAGAAAAGAAAAGAAAACGATTAAACGAAACGCGATTTCGCAGTGGGTTGCTCGCGAGCAGTGCGAGAATGCGTCAACCAGGTCGAATCCAATCTAGTTAAACGAAAGAAACAAGCCAGTCGGTAAAAAGATTTTATAACTTCGCAATAGACACGGAGCAATCCTGTTCCAAGACCCTGGCGAAACACGGGAGCGACTTAAACTTTTCGTATTCTTTAAATCCGGATACGGAGCAGATCTTCTCGCGGCCTCGATCAAACGCTCCGAGCTTCTCTCGATAAGTTGTATCCCCCTCTCCTTCTCCCTCCACATCGAACGATATCGCTCCGTCTCCCTCGCCACCCTCCCTCTTCTCCATCATTCCACAGTTCTCCTCTCTCCTCGCGTTGTCGCGAGGAGAAACTTAAAGCCATCCCTCTGATTATGTTTTTACCGTGAAGTCGGCTTCTTTTAGCCCGGAAATTACTTTCATCTCGCCCTCTTTCCAACCCCTTCCTCGAGACTTCTCTCTCTCTCTCTGTCTCTCTGCATTTCTGGGTCGTCCCGCTCGCTCCACAGCAGATTTTCCGGAAAGCAATACCGTTTTATGTCCCCTAAAGGTCCTCCTCCACGAGCTACTATATAAGCACGGATAATCGAGTTCCTTCAACGCAGGGCAAATAACTCGTTGGAAAAGGAAACGTGTCGCTTTTCTTACGGGTAGGAGAGTCCAAGGGAGAGGAGTTCTTAATCGTGGAGACGCGTATTCGCACTTGAAACAATGACGATTCGAGGAGAAATAGAAGAAATGGAGAGAGGAGTTTTTGGTAAAGAGAGAGAGAGAGAGATAGAGAGAGAGTTTGAAACCAAGGGAAGAAGGTGGTTTTAGATTTATGATCGATTAAATTAAAAAATTCGTGGAATGATTCGAGGGCTAGTTTTTGAATCTTGTTATAAAATAATTCGAACGATGGGATATATCTGAATTTAATTACATATTGATCCATCGGAGAAAAAGTAAATTTGGAAAATTTTAATATCGATTTAATATATTTTATATGTATAATGAAAAGATTGAGAATAATTTAGCATAAAATTAAATAGTTCCTCAAGAAGAAAAATCAAAATTTTTTAGAGATTATGGAATTAATTGTTAATTGTTGTCGCGTAAGAAACTGATTTATGGAATTAAATAGTAAATAATTTGAAATACAGTATCCTAAACTTTAAATAATTTCCTAGATACAAAATTTCATATGAATCTTATTTCTCTGAATTCTATGTTCTTTGCAAAATGCAATATATCTCTCATAATAACTTTAAATTTCATATTACTTACTCCTGCGATTACTTGTATTTATTAATCTCGATGGAAAATGTTTAATTAAGAGAATGAATCCTTTCAAGAAGTTTCACGAAAGACACTGTCAATTTTCGACAATAATGTCTTCCTTGTGTATAACGGAGTATGATTTATTAACAGAAAATTTTAAACATTTTAATTAACTTTCCTTATATCATTAATTATCAAGCCTAAAACTAAAATAAATATTCAATATTTACAGATACAATTTTAAAATATATAACAAATTTTTAAATTCTTTGTTAATAAATAATTTCAGATCTAATAATTATAAGTTATGATTAAATTTACTTTTAAAAATTTTTCTTTATAAAATTTTTCTATATAAAATTATATATTTATTTTAATATTTTTATTATTTTATTATTATTATATTTTATTTATT
>NW_006263570.1:1913405-1931297 GCF_000469605.1 Apis dorsata
AATTTATCTTTATATCTTAAATATTTCTTTCTTTAATAAAAATAAAAAGAAAAAAGAAACTAACTAGAGATATCTTTTAATTTTTAAATAATCTTTTAATTTTGAAAACAATGATTTAAAGTATTATTTAAAAATTGAAAGAGAAAAGACACATAAACCAATTAGATTTGAATTAAATTTTTAATAACTTTTTAAGACGAAAAAATTTCTATTCGATCGACAATATATTTCGATAATTATTATAATTAATTGTTTGTTTAAAAAAAAATAAATTTTAATACCATCGATATAAATAAATATTAATAAAAAATTAGTATCCCGATAAAAAAAATATTATTTAATTAATAGCGATTTTTTATTCCCACGATTGATTATTAAATTATAAATACGTATTATAAATACGTATTCGATGTAAAATATCAAATGAATTACGGTAGAGGAAATGAAAACATTGGTTGTCATTCGTATTCGAAACATTGATTTAGCAAAGTCGCTTTCCGAACACGGAGCGGAACGGTCGTGTTTCTCTCTCTCCTCGAATTATTATATCGTTTTTAATAGATAAATTACTATCGTGTGAATAATTATAAATAAATTAAATGATTGTTTTAAAAAATTTGTAAATAAAAAAACATCGTGGAGGATACAACGTAATAATATCAATAAATATTAAATATTTTTGCAAAATTTTCGCGATATATATATTTTTATAACGCGCTATAACACATCTATTGGCAATCACTATTTTAAATAATAATATTATTCTATCTAAATGATATTGTATAGGCAAAAAATTAAATTAAATAAAATAAATTAAATTAATTAACATTTCATTTTCGCGTTTAAATTCAATACGTCGAATGAAATACACGCGAATCTTTCTCGAACACCGATCTTACAATTCGAAACAAACAACAAATTTCTCGAAGAGGAATAATCCAAAATCCTCCTCCTTGAAAACCTTGTCCAGATCGAACGTCACTATCCTCTCGAAAACACACGTAATAAACAGGCTTACGTAGGAAAAATTGCCCGTAAAAATTGTCAGAATTCGGACAGATTGATAGAAACAATTTCAAGGATCGTTAAGTACGTCACGTCAGCTGATCAAATTGGCCAAGATTTCTCCCCAATAACCGAAGAATCCGCGACGTGGGGTGACTTCCCCTCCCTCCCCCCAATGAAAGGAGATGTTTCGAGGAATGGCTGGCCCGGTTGAAAGATACAAGATACTTTCCTGGAAAATCCTTTCTGCGAGACCGTGGACGATTCTCGCGCGAGATAACGTCCCTCGTTTGTCCTCGACAGCGTCGCGATACGGTGTCTTTCAACAAGGGACAAGGACGACGAGGAGAAGGACAATCGAAGGTTGAGGGGACATCCTTGGACCTCCCCCCGTTGTCATTGTCTCTCGAAGCCCCGTCGACAAAGCGCGTCCGATTATTTTCACGTTTCTGTCGAGACAGCTCGGCCCCTTTTGTTCGTTTTCAATGCCTCGCCTTCGAGCTCGATTCATCCTTTCCTTCCTGCCCCCCGAAGAATGTCCTTGCCCCCGAAAGAAGAAATATCGCGCGGAGGGAATTGTAGGTAGATAACGAATTAAGAGTGTCGAATTTCTGAGAGTATTGTTTGCTTTGATTATATCGGTGAGATATTTGTGTAAATGTTGAAAGTGATTGAAGAATCGGGATGGAAGATAAAAGTGATTTGAGTCCTTTCGATTTGGGAAAAATTTTAGAAAGATCGTATAATAAAAATGGTAGAAATTTTTTCGAGTAAGATATGTATCATTCTTGTGATAAGATAGCGTGATAAAATAATTTTTATCTAATCGAAATATCGGTTGAGGATTTTGCTATAACTTCGAAAAGACTTTATTTATTTATTTTTCATAAAAACAAATTTTTGTGCTTTCCTATATATGAAAGATATTATTTCACGAGTAAAATAAATCTTATATTATATTTAATTTAATTTAAAAAATATTTACTTTGTAATAATTATCGCAACGAGAACAAATAATTCTTCGAGCAATTAATGGCTAAAAATCAAGTGGAACGGAATATCATTTCGAAAGAGAGAAAAAAAAATGTTGGAAGGAATTCTCGAAATCGATAGAAAAAGCAGCAACTCGGTGGTGATCAAAGGATACGAGCTTTTCATGATTGAAAGGATTCGTTCCAAGGTCCGAAGAGCTATCATTTCCACCAGGGTTGGAATCAGAGATGGTATCGGGGGTGGAATCTTGCGTGAAGAATGTCAAAGCTTACGAGGAAGTTAACTGCAGGGAAAAGACGAAGAAGAGCAAAGGAGGAAAGCCTTGAAAGCGGAAAATTCTAGCCGTAGGATACTCCACGCGTGTTTCATTCCAAACGTGTTCCTCTTTTATTCTTCCTTTTATTCCATCCTTATACATTTTCATATTTAAGTGTATAATGTAAAACATCGAGAGAGCGCAGATTTGATTGATAAAAAATATTATTGATGATATGAAAAGAAAAATATATCGTATTAGTAAGATTAATAATTATTTATTGTTAAATTAAATTAATAATATTCAGTGTCTTCGTAAAAATTTGTCGATCAAGAAATACAATGTACGAGATTGATTAAAAATAATCATAGTTTTTTCAGCATTTATATATTTTATTTGAACGTTATAAACGCTCAAGTTAGAAATTCGTTCTATGTATCTTAATAACGAGATATAATTTGGAAGAATTGAAATTAGTTTAGAATTTGCAGAAATCGAATTTTTTTTATCAGAGATATAAGAATGGAAGGAAATGAAGAATGTGCGCGACAGTTACACAACTATCCGTTCAAACAAAATAGATAGGGGGCGTTCTAAGATCAAAGATACCGAAAGGAGAAATGGCCTGCTCCTCGAAGAGAAAAGAGATTTGATACATTTGCCGACTAGGATTGTAGAAAAGAAAGTTCTTCGAGCGCGACTCATCCTTTCTTCCTCCTCGTTTCCTCGTGCTATTCTTCATCGAAATCTAGATCCCCCGTGTCAGCGGGAGAAAGTCGAACATCCAGTTCTTGATCTCTTTACTTCATATTCCCTTTGTCGAGAAAATGAACGGTTCTTCCTCATAATTTCGCGTATCCTCGCAAAGTCTTATTCTCGAAAAGTGGAAAATTCTTTTAAAAAAACGAAAATTACTTTATCGAATAATATTACGCGGATCTTATCTTACCGGTTAAAAAGTGTTATTTTAATAATTGCTTTTTAAATATCGATTATACTCTTTAAAATTACGTTTGTTAATTTGACTTCGTTAATTTTGATACAATAAATTGTAAAAATTATTATTCGATTATATCCATTTTAATGGATTTTCAATCCTCTGAATGAAAAGGAAAGAATAGGAAGAACCAATATCTATCCATTTATAAAAATTAATACCAGATAAAGTTAAAAAGATTACGTTTAAATAATTATAAGCTTATGGTCAATTTCGTATTCATGACTTAATATTGGCGAGTGAAAAAAACGTTGGACAAATCGTAAAAGTAAAATGTTGAAGGAAAATATCGAGGATATTTAATTATGGAGAAGAATTGAAAACAAAATTACTACGTTATTGAAAATTGATTAATAGTGGATATTAAAAGATAAATTGCATTATAGGTCGAGAAAAAGGCAAACATTTCCTTGGAAAACATTTATCCGCAGCATTTATAACGAGCACAGGGTTCACGATGGTATAGTTATTAGCAAACGTGGATTATTGATCCTCCATTTATTTTCCTCAGGAACTGAAATTGAGGCGCAGCGCTTCGGTGAATCGCATTATTGGCAGATGCATAATGGAGCTGCTCGATAAATAAACGACACGGATTCGCGTCACTGCTCTACGTCCTGCCTTAGATAAACCGGCTCAATTTTCAATCTTAACGTTCAATCACTGACAGAAACTTGATGATTCTGTCGTTTAATTTTTTTTTTTAATTAAACGGGTTAAATATCAACGTGTTACATCTTTTGAAAAATTATAAATTCATGTTCGTGTTCATCGTTCGAGAGAAATAATAAATGTTAAGGAAAGGAAAATAAAGGGGATATTATTTATGTTAATAAGTCATTTTTTTTTTATGATTCTGATCGACATTATGACGTATATCAATTTTTCATGGAACGTATACGATTGTATATTTTTTTTTTTTTCTACATCACATATGAAAATATATGGGAAGAAAAATTCATTCGTGTATTATTACAGAATGATTTGAATATTTCAATCGAATTTTTATTTTATATTCAGATTTTATGAATAAAACGCAAAAATATTTTACGAAAGGAAAATAAAAACCAGTGTAGTGTAATAAATTATTATAATAAGTTATGAAATATTTATTAGAATGAATATAAATCCTCGAATAATATAAGAAAACCATGAAAAAATAGTTTCGCATAAGAATCAATCAATTATTCGCCATCAACGCGAGAATTATCATTTATCAAATTTTTAAAAATTTATCAAATACGATGGCCCAAAATATTTAATCAAAAATCTTCTTGCAAAGCTTCCAAGCATTAAATTATTAATCCATAACCAAAATTCCATAGAAACTCCCATATATTTGATTTCTTTTAAAGTTTTAAACGCGTGATTCATAAGAGTTTACATACTTTCCAAAAAATATAATAAAAATTCTCAGTGTCGATTTAATTAATTAGAAACAAACTTACCAACATGAAATTTATTTTTAAGAAGTCTCTAGAAGATATTCGTCATTTATATAACAAAGACCTTTCAAAAAATATACTGCTCAATTTCAAAAATGTATCTTCCACGAATATACGACGCATCAAGTATGAAACAATCCCATAACAAACAAACACTCGATCCATCCCAGTTGAATAATTTCGTGCGCCTCTGGTACTCGTGTTTGCGCGTGAAACCTGGCGCGCGATGTTAGACTCGTGCACGTGGAAACGTAATCACCGCAATCCACCAGACATGAACGCGCGTCGTGCGAGGAAATGGTGGGAGGAAGAAGGTCGGAAACGTCGATAACATACGATCCCTCGAATTTTCGCTTCTCGGAATGGCTCGAGGGTCGAAAAGAAGGATATTCACGGTCGATCGAGCGAATATAAACGCGAGACCCGCGAATATCGAATTCTTCTCGACGACAGTGAGAGCGAGAGAGAAGGACGAGGAAGAGAGAGAGCGAGAGAGAAAGACGAGGAAGAGAGAGAGCGAATATAGATAGAAACGTTGGGGGAGAGAGAGAGAGAGATGGGAGGGAAATTTTCTAAGCGTATGAGACGGTTGACAGGTTGAACAGTGAAAGAATGAATGTGTAAAGAGAGAGAGGGAGAGAGAAGGAGAAAGTTTTCTAAGAGAAGGAGACGTTTTCGAGATGTAAGGAGAAAAACCAATCGATAAAATGGTTTGATAAAACGAACGGCTCTCGTTTATTGAGAATCCTTCCCGAGAAATTATCGGAGGATGTATAAATCGAAATAAAAAAAGGTTTCTTGGTTCATGCACGAATAATACGTATTTGGTTGGTAAGCTTCCGGTGGATATTATCCCGCTTTTATCGTGATAGAACGGAAAGAAATAATTTCTATCTCTTGGAAAAACGCCCTTCGAACCGTCGAAGTGCATTTTATACGAAGAAACGAAAGAAGAACCATATGTACATTGTATAACAGTGTGAGAAAATATTTCTTGATGGAGGATGTATAATGTAAACTTTTGAGAAGATTTCATTTGTTGTGGAATAATATCTTAAAGTTCTTGAAATTATTTGATTTTGAAATATTTTTTATTTCCATTCGGTAAATAAATTTCTATTTTTTTTTTTTTATGTATAATTAATCGTGTTAATATTTGGATATATATCAGTTTATTTCTGAATTTATTTTCGATTTATTTGAACGTCGTGTTGATTTCGATATGAAAATATAATATACTTGGTGTTATTTTACCTCGTGAATATACACAAAATTTTTTTGAAAGTGATGATACTATTTGCATAATTAAATTTAAATGAAGAATATTATATTTTCATATTTTCATTAATATGTGGATATTTTATGGAAAAGGAATATTTTATGTATAAAATTTGAAAGGAAAGTATGAGTTTAATATTTTCCAACGTTTTTATTTTTAATCTTTTTAGTTGTTTTAAAACTTTTCAAATCATTTATTCAACATAAAATTTTTTTATTTAAAACATACTAAGTAATATTAGTATGTTTGTAGATGATATTACGAAAAATTGTATAATTTATTTACGAATTATAATTATTACTTCATATTTTCACATGTTATAACCAATGAAATATTTAAATAATCCTTTCACGTTTAAAATAAAAAAATTCATAGATAGATGTGTCTGAATGTAATTATACATTTATATGCAATTTCTATTATTTTCACAACACCCGTTCTTTTTAAATTCTAAGAGAAACATTGAAAATTATCAACATGATATATAATTTCTAATTTCTATATATCATAATTTGTAAACTGTTAAAATATTAAGATATTTATTTCATGCGTATTTCCTGAGGAGCATACGTTCGAAATAATTATATTAACCGTTTCAGAAAATTATGTAACATGGAGATGCAATTGTTTCATTAAGAAATGTATCGTTCTGATTAGCTTGAGTGCTGGTGATGAGAGCGTTGGAAAGGAGGATTTGCTGCCAGGGTGATTTTGCATTGTTGGGTTGAGTGTCACTCATGCAATTGCACTCAAACCCGTAGACAATGCATCCATCTAACCGATAATTCATTTAATATAAACAAAGAAGATTTGAATTTAATGGAACACAATAAAACCATTATGCTTTCAAGATAAACATCATGATAAATCGTATCATGATATAGTTCCAGTTACAATCTAACTTTAAAATTAAACTTTAAATGATTATATCTCTATATATATATTTTTTTAAACAATCATATTCAAATCAATTTTCCTTACCAAAATAAATTTCCCATAAAAACTTAATAAAAATTTTAATTTTACCAAACAAAAGCTCGATTCCCCGATGATGAGAGCATTTTATTAAATACTCTAATCCTCCCCCTTAAAATTTCCTAACCTAACCTTATAATAGTCGACAAATTCCAACGAAACAATGCCTATCATCGTTTCGATCAATCAATCCCGGCCAAATCCGAGATCCTAGAATTTCACGGCATCAGATTCTGGGTAAAGATGTTCCCATCTCCGCTAAGAATCTTTAATCAACCAGAAACCCAGACCGCATTTCCTTCCCCCAACCCATTTCAATTCGGCAACCTAATCCGATCAATTTTCCATCCCCGAATAAACATGTGTTCTCGCGTTGTACGCGAAAAATCGAACAAGGAGACCACGAAAATCGGGAGCCACCTGGTTCTCTTCCAGTAAGTTACGCGTGTGAGATATCTCGAGGATGCATTACACGGTGCATCACGATCCACCTTCCCCTCTTGTGGCGCGCGGAACAGGACGAGGGAGGAGATGGTCGGGCGCTTTTTCCTGCGGGGGTGGAAAAAGCTCAAGGTCGCAGAGGCGCGATACGAATCGCGGTGGACGTACCCCTCGCTCCATCCACCACCCCCTCGAAACTACCCTTACCGCCTCTGCCACACGCTCCCCTGCCGCCATATAGATCGGTGCGCCCCCCACCAGTCGAACCTCTCCCCCTTCCTCCCCCACCCCCCCCCGCCCCCATATTAATTGGTGCGCCCCCCACCAGTCGAACCTCTCCCCCTTCCTCCCCCACCCCCCCCCGCCCCCATATTAATTGGTGCGCCCCCCACCAGTCGAACCTCTCCCCCTTCCTCCCCCACCCCCCCCCGCCCCCATATTAATTGGTGCGCCCCCCACCAGTCGAACCTCTCCCCCTTCCTCCCCCACCACCGACATACCAACGTCGCTCCGCAACGTTGCCGCGTCTTTTCGCGGTTCCTTTCGCCTCGACGCCTTTCAGGGATCATCCAGACTTTGATGGAATTCATGGAAAAAGGGAATGATTTGGACGTGGAAAAATTTTTCCCTAAAATTTTCCTCCCCTCTCTCCCTAATTTCTTAAATTAATTGAGATTCTATCGTTCCTTCGATGAGGTATTCATATACAATATCGTTGATTCTTGTTGCTGGTTTTTCTCTTCTTTCTCTTTTTTTAAAGTGCTTTGAAAAATTTTTGAATCATTAAAACTGTGATAGTTAATTTAATATAGTTATTCGATATAAGTAGATGGTTTTTTTTAATATTTGTTCGTTAAATATTAAATATCGACTCTCTTTTGAACACACGAATTAGAGTTTTTCATTTGTATTCCTAAATGCAATTATGGGTATATTATTATATATTCATATTGGTAAAATATAAGCACAAAAATTATAAATTTTATCTACATGTACATATGAAATAATTTATAGAGAAAGGAAAAAAGAAAGAATGGAAACGAATGGAGAAAAAAATCATTTTCATCGATGAATAAATATTAAATTAGTACAGTAAATATCTAGGATATGGATCGTATATTGTTACAGAGGAGATACGTGCAAAACGTGAACTCGAACGCTCACCGATGGGTGAGCACGTTGGTTCGAAAATGTCAAGGCCAAAGTTCAAACAGCATGATTTGTGAGACCTTAGAACGTAACGAAACTTTATAATTAATCATCTTGAATCTGTTTGATCCATGTTTCCCTATTCCAAATATGCAAATCGCATCTGTCATTTTTCATCCCTTCCTTTAATTCGCGCGTCCAATTAAACACTTCTTATTGCCGTGTTCCCGTTTTCATAAGAATCAATATCACATTAAAATTACCGATAAGTAATTTCTGTTACTTTTTACACGAGCGGAAAATTCTGTACATAAAATTCTGTATAAAAAACACAAAGAATTCGTTACATTTTACGAATATATTACAGCGAGGAATGTATTATAACGTAACTTCGTTTAATACTTTGCAGTTGGTTTAATTCGCGTTTTTACATACAGCATAACGCATTATCACTTTTTGTTGCATTCGTTCATCCTTTCCTTTGTAAGTTTTTAAAACGAAACGGCTTTAATCCGCCTAATACGAAATAAAAGAATTATTTCGATCGTAACAATTTTATTTATTTGAAAGCTCGTAATGATACACCATAAGCTTTATATCGATTATTAAACTGTTTGTATCAATTTTCTTCCTTTGATTGTTTCTTTTAAACTTTTACTCGAATTGATCATTTCCATATTGCGGTGCAAATATAAATATTTGTAAATGCATATACATTTTTTTAAATTAAAAATTAAACCTCTTTGATATTTTTCATGATGAAAAATAGAATGTTTAAACTGTTTAATTTATTTAAACATTCTTTCTTTTTTTTCTGTTGATAAATAAAGTAGATAAATATATATTTTGAAGTTAAACATCAAACAATAGTTTAGACAACTATTGACTAACTTCCAAATATTTTGTCTATATCCACTTTTTCCTATAATTATATAACTAATTAACTCGTTATCTCTATTATTTATTGACCTAATAATATGTTAGAAAATTTTACGAAATAAGTACGATTAAAAATTCTATCTTTAATTCAATCATCACAAAAACAAATTTCCTTTATGCACGAGTATGTAACCGAATAAATAATAAATTATTATAAATCAACTTTTTAATTATTGAATATCTTCGAAATAACGGAATATTTTTTTCAATCAAGATGAACTTTGAAGTAAATACAGGCATCTAAAAAAAAACGATCTCGATAGTTGTCTTCTTTAGACATAAGTTACACATTGGCGTAAAGGGGATGAAATATTTTCTTTCTTTCTACGTAACTGAATTTCCATTTTTATCAATAAATTCTATATATTCGAATATAATGTGACACGGAATACGAAGAAGCTTTCGAAACGAATTCAAAAGAATACGAAAGATTGTATTCAAACGTAGCTGTTGGCCTTCGTTTTCCATAATTGTACGTCAAATACAAAGAATCGCTTTAAAACATTCGTTACGAACGTGAAAATATTGCATGTGCGACAGCCCTGTAAGGATTTTATTACTCGTCTCTGCTGCTTTTAGGTCACATAAAGCACGTCATAATTCGAGAACGAACCAAAATTGGAATTCCACTTTTTCGTTTGGACATTTTCACTTGAACAACGATACATAATAAACTTGAACGTACAATAATTAAAATTATATTACGAATTAAGTGAAATTTGAAACTTTGGAAAAATAATTTCATTATTATTTCCATAACGAGCTTAAGAATTGTTATTGAATGTACGAGATGTCCCTGCCAGCATGCATAAAAATAAGAAAAAAACATAAATGTTTCATTAAAAAGATAAAGAGACAATTTAACATTATTAGTTTCAATACTAATTTCATATTAACAGTTCATTTCATTTTTAACAAAACATTTATGAATCTTTTATGAAACATAGAATAACCTTTACAAAGTTTTAATTGTGTGTAAAAGTTGTGCAAATTTTAATAATTCCTGTTTATAATATTTACTATTATACACACATTTATAGAATAAAATTCAAGAAACGTTTCATGCATCAACTTTCTTTTACAACCAAGACTAGCAGATTTGATAGAGTTATACCATGAATCAGTCCTTTAAACGATCATCTTGGACTGCATCTATCACTCTTATTCGATCTGATAACTAAATCTTTCCTTTCCTCCCATTTCTTTTTACTTTAAATAGTTCGAAAGTCAATTCTATTCCTGTACTCATATAATTTTTCATAATTCATCTTTTTCACCTAATTTGCATACCATTTTCATTAACCTTTGATTTTTCCTTTCTTTCTTACTCCTTCTCTTTTACTTTCAGATAACATGAAAAGTTCTTATGTTTCTTCTCCCACGTATCTTTTTATAACCCTATTTTCCTTTTTTATCAATTTTTCGCCAAATATCGATACACTGTTCTTCTATGTATTATTTCTTTTCGTCTCTCTCTCTCTCTCTGTGTTCAATCATCCCCAAAATATTCAACCACCGTCCACGTTACATAAATTCTCTTCGAGCGGATTGTCGTTCTTTATTGCGCGTCTACATTCCACGTCTGTTTCCAGACGTTTCTGTATTATGCTCTTTTGACAGCCGAGGAATTTAGCGGAGGATGGTAAGAATCGGGTATTTTTATAGTCGAAGTCGTCCGCAATACTGTGATGCAATAAAATATTTCTCGTTTCTTGAACGAAATCCTCGCGAAATTCTTTCGTTTCTCTCGTTCTGTTTCAAAAGTTTCAAATTCATCGTGGATTTAAAAATTAGAAAGAGAGAGAGAGAGAATTATTTAAGAAAAGAAGGGATATAAAATTCGTAAAATTCCCTGTCAACGATTCTATTAAGACATTGTGTGTTCATCGTTCTTGCTTCACTTTATTAACGATCGATACGATCCATTCTGCTTTGATTCATGCCGGATGAAACGGTTCGATGCATCTTATGCTTGCATGATCCCTATGCATATATTAATATGCACGGAGGAAGAAGGTGCGCAGGGACACGTCGATGAGGTGCACCTATGACATCCCTTAATCGATGAATCGTGAGGATTGATGGATCGAGGATGATGCTACGGTATGAAAATATGAAAAAGGAAGAGACGAAGCGAAAAGGTTATGAACTCGTGAAGTTTTCACGGAAGAAGGTGAGATAAAATAGGGGGGAGGGGGGCGTATGAGAAAGGATGGTAATGGAAATAGAATAGCAAAGATTTGCACGAGCTTTTTCCACACAAAAAATATCGAACTTTTATTCACGAAATCTATCCAAAGCTATCTTTTCTTTTTCTTTTTTTTCTTTTTAAAGTAAATCTTATTTTTAGAATTTCTTTTTGAAGTAACAAAAAAATAAGTAACGTTTAATTTTGTTCTCTCATCATTCAGATTTTTAAATTACACGTATAATTATAAATATTATAACTTGTCGAATTGTTTATCGAAATTATCAATTGAATTAATCTTTGTTTTCCCGCAAGCAATAAGCGAAGGTCAATATAAATCTGCATCTACGTTACGACACAAGGTTTTGTAACGAAAAATTGCTAATTATAACGAAACAAATGAGAGGAAATGAAATTATGGGTGTGCAAGTTATAATTGAGACGTAGAGGAAAATATGGAAAAATTGTGAGAGTTTGTAGTCTTATTACGAAAAATTCAACGAAATATCTGGGCTTTAATTAAACACGAAAGCGTAATGCTTCAAAATAAATGGCTAATGATGTGACCCACGCGAACTGGGTCACTGGTAAATGAAGATATAAATCATGCCGTGAATACGGATTAAACAGAAACAGTTGGAAAAATGTACCTTCAAAGTTTAGGTTGTACACGATTAATCATTTGCACACGACATCGAACTCGCGTTCGAGAAGAATTTATATATTCGAAGGATATGCGTACTCGATTTATAGTTGGTATACTGTCCAAAAAATATTTTCTCATTTTCTTTTCCCCTCTTTCTTTTCAAAGTATGATGTAACTCGACCCTTTCGCTCTCAAACACGACATATCTCTGTAATATTTTACGAACGATTGTTCGAAGATTGTAACAAATAAAAGAATTTGCTTAGATATAATAATTTTGATTAAAAAGTTATACCAAGATATTATTTCACTTTTATTTCAAAAGAAATTGAAATTTTTCACACATATTTTGCAATATTAAATATTTCTTTCCATAGAATATTATATCCATATTATATCCATAGTGTTTCTCATTTGTTACAAATTTTGACATTTCTTTCGTTTCCAGCTTAATAAACACACTCAACCACTTTTCAATCTCGTTCAAATTTCGATCTATGCAAATCGTTCAAGATTTCGAGTTATCAAAAAGAGTTGAAAGAGGCTCAATCTCGTTGTTGAAACTTGATAAAGAAGTATTATTTAAAGAAAATCTAATTGACGATAGAAGAGAATAAGCGTGGAAAATAATATACGCATCTTCTTTTATCAAATGTCAAAAGGCGATTAAATATTCCCTCCTTGCCAATTATCAATCACACCAGAAGAATTCGATCCATTGTTCCAAAGTTCGCCGATATTTCACATTAAATAGTCCAGCAGGCTCTTCTTTGCCAAGAAGAAAGGGATGCAGGATAGGATGTAACCGAAATTATCCGCTGACCCCAAAAGCTGGAGGAGGGGGTTGGTTTCTTTCACCGTGCAATTCCCACGTTACTTCGTCTTACTAAAATTTCCGGGCCACGAAGCTTTTTATATGAAACTCGGGGCGACCTTTTGAACGGCGGTCACGCGATCCACGCGACACACGCGAATAGGTATAAGGAGGAAACCGGATGTGTCCTTTGAAAAATCGTCGGAAATCTCACTCCACCGCCCGCTCCTTCTCCAGTAATTTTTCTGACGAATGTACTACACCGGTTTCAAGAATGGCCATTCGAGAAGAACACTGTGGAGCGACCAATTCGAGCTAAAAGTTGAATCACTATTATTCCATTTCTTCTTCTTCCTCCTCCGCCATTTTCTTTCCCCGAGTTTCTTTCCTCTCGAATTTTTAGTACGGTCAAACTCGCGATCCCTGCTTTCCAATAAATTATTTTCCCTTATCTTTAGTTGTAGAATTGAAAATCCTTTCCAAGAATGAAAAATATTTTTTATTGATGATTCATTTAATCCATCCACAATTTGTTAATCTTTATGGAGTTGTAAATTCGTGGTGAAAGATGCAACAACATGAAATTAACCTAATTTCTTACGAGTTGGATGAGACTGTTAAAATTTTCAACTATGACTTTATGATTATTTCAAAAGAGCAAATCTTTTATTCCTATATATACTCATTCAAATTGAAACTAATCCTGTTTTTCTTAATTTTATTCCATACACGTGGAATTAATATACCAAACCTCCTAATGAAATGTGAAATTTAAAGGAGCTATTTCGAGCAGCTACACGAAACTAAGAATGTTTTCGATATTGTTCGAGCAAATTGCTAAATCGAATTACAATTATGAAGACTCAACATTCAGATACAATATTTCACCCATCTGGCGAAAATAAAATTCGATAATCACGCTCCAGGATTATGAAACTACGCGCGGCAAACTGTGCCAAAGTAAAATTCTTACGAAATGCTTTCGCGCGGCCAATTCGAGTCACGAAGCTGATAAATTCAATGACACAATACGAGCAGGAGGAAGCGAAATTCAATGTCTCATAAAGCATTCCCAACTTGCTTGCCACGCGAGCATCCCCGAAGGAAAAGGATGTCGCGATCTCCGTCGATGGACGGACGTTTTCTCGACGTCAAAGGTTTTTTAAACCAGGTTTCCTCCTCTTATTCTTTGTCGCGTGTCTTTTTCCAGTCACGAACATCATCGTGACTGAGAGAGAGAGAAAGAGAAGAAAGTATTAAAACGAAGAAGAACGAGGGGAGGAGGAGAGGCGAGAAAGGGGAATATTTCGTTTCCTCTCCTCCGTTCTCCTCTGAGAAGATCGAGGAGGAGGCAAGCTCGATTTCCAGAGCCTCCAGAACCCTGAACGAGGTCGAAAAAACGTGGGTATCGTCCGATAAAATTATTCGATTTCCTTTTTTTCAATCGCAGGAGGGGTTCCCTTTCCTCCCTGTGTCAATGCCCCTTCTCAACCCTTTCTCTCGTCCGTTCCTCGATATCCTAGCTCATAGTTATCCCCCTACATTTTATAACCGCAAAACGTGTTTCAGGCTTTCAACTTCAGGCGGCATCGTTTGTTTCACGCTCGAAGGGAACCCGTTGAATGCCGCTTTTTCACCCGCTACTTCACCAGTTTCCGGCCCGGTTATTTACTCCTCCGGGATTAAAAAGTTTCGTCCCGGGTATCGTCGTCCCGATGAAACAAAGAGGCACTGCGATCTCGCGACCCTTCACCCAGTTTCGATTATTTGTCGTCATAATTCGCCGAGATAAGTTTTAATCTCGGTAATTGAATTTTCGATTACTCCATTAATTTATGAGTTTTAGAGTTCTGTGCAAATGTTTTTTTTTTTTTATTATTATCATTCATTCGTGAGAACGAATTTTTAAAAGAACGATCTCGTTGATTAAAAGGGGAATAGGAATATCTAGAAAATTACTATTATTATTCTATTTTGGTTTGGAAGAGTTTGGAAGAGTTTGGAAAAGTTTGGAAGAGTTTGATGAATTGTATCTACTCGAATATTGAAAATGTATATTTATATCGAGGGCAAAGGATGTGGAAGATAATACGAAAATTCAATTTAATTTCGTTGACTTTTTTATTCGTCAGATTTCTCGGCAAGTGTTAATTCACAATTTATGTGTTGTGACGATAGAACATGCAGAAAATTGTAATTCGTGGTAGGAAATGGCACGGAGGGCGAGCAGAGGGGAGAGATTGTTCAAGACCGAGTGTACCTTTACCTTTACAGGTGACCTTTACGTATCTGAAATGGTTTCCACATCGATCCAGGTATCCTTCGAGCATGTAAAACGAGTTTGTTCGGCTACGATAATAATCAACTATGTCAAAGAGCATTGTGAGCATTCCGTTCGTCGAAACAATTACTCTCACGTAAACGATTCCCGGTAAACAATTATCTATGCTGTTTACACGGCAGGCCAATTTATAGCCTTTTTCGTCTACGCTGTCATTAGTGTATATTGTTATCTTTGTTCTGTTTCCACGTGTTTATGAAGTTTAAACCAGGAGGATGAGAGTTTTGTCACAAAATTTCTGGGAATTTGAAATTATTTTTCAAGTTTATGTTATGGAATGGAATGGAAGATAAAAGTTTGAATGATGAAGGTAAGAGAGAATTTTACAAGCAAGTTAGATAAGTTGATTTTCTACTATTATAGTTTCTGAAGAAATATTACATGTGGTAATGAAAAACTGGTAATAAAATTGTATAGTATTGAAAATTATAAAATTGTACAATATGATTGAAAATGATTTTGAAAACTTGCTTGAAAAGGAACGTAGAAAAAAAGAAAGTTTAAAAATGTTTTATTCTATTATTCGTTCAAAAATAAACGAAAAAATTTGATTATTTGTTAAGAAGAATAATTAAAATGTTTTTTCAATCTTAATCCATTTTCAAATTCAATTTAAATAGAATCATATTAAGTATGATCAAGATTATTATCGCAAGAATAATATAATCAAATGTCTTGTACGAGCAAAAATATGTATATAATGCATAAGAGAGTACTTTAAATAAATTATAAAACTTTTCTCGATCGTGAAATTGCTACTAATTGCTGTTGTTATAAGGAACAGATCGTTTGATTTATGTATAACTCTTCCGACCACAATGAGTAAAGAATAGCATGTATCTACTAAAAGCAAGGATAATTGCAACTCGATATTTATGATGCAAATTAATTCCAGATCGAAAGAAATTTCTGCTACAAAACATTTAATCAACATCGCTTATAATCTTCTTTTTCTTTCCCTTTTTCCTTTCTTTTCTTTTTCTCTTTTTTTTTTCTCGCTATGAATAGATAATCGAGAGCACTCCAAGGCAGACCGTCTGATCAATAACGAACTTTTCTACTTGGAAATCTGATACAAAAATGGTTTCCTCGAATTTTTTTGTGCCATGTACTAAATCCTTGTTACAATTTGATAAATCTTAGGTAAATTCAGATATGATTTTTCACAGTTACAGTGAAACCTATTTAAAATAATAGAAGGATGTGATTGACCTCTTCTTCTTCAAGAAATGAAATATTTTTTTAATTATTCATAGATTCTATATTTACTGCTACTCATATGAACTTTTTAATACCTTGAATTACATTGAATCTATGTGTTTCTCAAACCATTTCCCATATACCATAAATATTTCAGAATGTGAAGATATATTTTTGTCATTACATTGGTTTCTTCTTCTTATTATTCCATTCTTGATATTCTTGTAACAATTTTTTCCTGCATTAATTTCCATTATTTTTCTAACTTTTGAAATATCTCTTGTTTTATTTCAACGCTTACAGTTAATAGTACAAGTTTTTCCTCTTCAACATACGCCAATAGGAATATAAAATTGAGAGAAAGCACATTTGTTCGTAGAATATAGACAGAAAAATAAAATATTCGAATAGATCTTCAGATATTACATATTATTCCATTGTATCTAACTGCAATCAATAAAATTATTTCTAGGCAATCTCTGAGAAGTTAAAAACGATTTCTTGTCCGCTAAATATCCTAAAATTGATATCTAAAATTGTCCTCGGCTAGTCGATGAATAAGACTAAAAAGTAGATGGAAAAGACGCGAAACAATTTCATTCCCTGGCGAATCGTGAAAGGTGCAAGGGCCACGAATCAAGAACCGCGTTTTCTCCTTAACAACGTTCCTTTCTTATCTCGGTTTCCCACGGAAATGGTATTACTGGACAAAATATTTCTCTATGGAGGACATTCAATTTTTTTTGGTATCTTCCTTTTTATTATTTTTTTCTTTAATTTTTCTTTGCTTTTTTATCAAGGAAAAACACAATTATTGTCTCTTTAATTCAAATATTTTTAAACAAATTTTCGAGAAAATTTCTATTTATTGATATTCAATATCTTTATCGTGACTAATAGTTTTCTCTTTCCAGTGAATTAAAAATATTTAAAAAGATTATACAGTGTAACAGAATAGATAGTTGAATCGATTTATAATTATCAACTATATTCATGCTTGATTAAGCATGAAATGATTAGAATTAGAGAAATTGAAGGATAGTTAACGTAGAATTATTTGTGTTTGCAACGATGTCAAAAATTTTTTACTTTTATTCTGAAATATTACACGTGTACTCCAATTAGAGGGATTAAAGGATTAATAATACATTGCTTGTGTTTACAACATTCGTTCGAAACAACAAGTTTTTCTCTCTGTTTCTTTTTTTTTTTTTTTTTTTAATC
>NW_006263570.1:1931471-1940421 GCF_000469605.1 Apis dorsata
TAAAATCGTCGATACTTTCGCACAAAAGAAGTGAATTACAGCCAAGTTTTGACACGTATAAATGGAATGTCAAAGGGATAGAATTCACAGATAGAAACATTAACAATATTTCAATGTCAGCCTTTTCGCCTTCAGATAAACACTATATTTCTTCCTCGTGCATAAGAATAATAGAACGAATGACCCATTCGTTCGTGGTTATCCGTATATAAGTATTCAGTAAAACTTTCAGGAATATAAATCGAAAAGTATATTGTCATTCAAACGGCGGTATTTAAATCGATTCTTTGTATTTTTATTGGAAACTCGCAATGAATATAAAATGGCATTACGTGTCGGTTATTTTTGAATGCACCTTTTTTTTTTTTTTTTTTTTTTTTTTTTTATATCTCAAACATATTCAATTACAATCCTTTGTGTCTTTAACGACAATAAATGTTGCTTAAAATATCTTTCAATAGTTCTTAAATGCATACTTTTTTATATAGAGAATAAAAAAACGCGTATTGAATGAAAGAGAATAAAATTTTCGAAATAAATCCGTTTTTGAAATGTACACGTACACGATATATCATATTATATAACAGAATTTATTCCTATCATCGAATTGAATTATTATCTAAAATTTACAATACAATTATTCTATCATTTTATAGATTTTTATATATAATTATAGATATAATTATTTGCACGAATTGTTTTTCCTTCGAATTAAATTCCCTTTCTCTAATATAATCTCATCATTTTTTACACTTTAAAAAATTAAATTCCAATCTAGTTGCACAAAACTAGTTCCTTTCCAATCACCAAAACTTTGAAAAACTTATTCGCTTAATTTAATTAATGAAAAAGAAAAAAGAAAAAGAACAAATCGAAGCAAATCGAGAGACAATAAAAAAACACCTTTTTTCCGTTCCCAAGAAAAGAAAAAGGAAAGAAAAGGAATCACGATCGTGCGGTCGTGTAACAAAGCGTCTCATTATTCGCGATAACGTCGTTTACTCTCAATCTCAAAAGTAAGAAGTATCCAACCAGAATCCAGAAGAAAAGCAACGAAACGAGAAACACAAAACGAAGGGGAAATCGAGCATGGATGAAAAGACGAGAACGAAAGAGAAAAAGAGAGAGAGAGAGAGAGAGAGAACAGAACCGATGAAAGTGCTTCCACCGATGTAAAAGCAGTCGATAGCACTCGGCTCGCATGACCTTTACCTTTGCCGCATATCCACCACCTCTCAGCCCCTCCTCTCCATCCTTGCCTTGTCTCCGTCTCTGTCTCGGGGGATTGGTTCGTTTGTGCGATGTAAATGTAGGTTAGAACCTTAAAATCGACCTACATACACTGGGGCCAGCCTTCGACCCCTTTTGCACGGAGTAGAAATGGCGGGCCGGTTAAAGGAAGGAAGGTCATGGAAGGGGGAGAAGGGGGTAGTTGCAGAAATACGCCGTCAAGCGTGCAGCTCTGTCGTTTTTCTGCGCGAACGCGCCCACCACCGACGATCCACAAAGTGCATCCTACGTTCGGATATGCCTCTCGCGATAGAGACGCCAGATAGAGAGAAAGGGAGCCTGATTAAAGGGAGCCTGTAGCTTTGTACACACACACACACACGTGAAACGCGTCGAATTTTTCTTCCTCTTCCTCCTATTTTTTCCTTTTTTCTTTTTTTAACGAAGTCTGGATAGGCTTACAGCCGTTTAAACGACGATGGCTACGAGGAGGACGCGTCGATGGTCAATCGGGACGGTAGGTGGAAAAATGGAGGGTCGACACAAGGGATGGGTTAATGCTTCTATGACAAAATGACGACTCGCAGGTTTAATAGGCGGAAGAGAAAAATTGCCGCGCCTGGGGGGGGGGGCAGAGAATCTCGTTACGTAGCGAGATTTAATGCGTCGGGGGGAGGTTTCGATGCGGGGGGAGGCGGGGAGGGATAGAAACACGGATGGATGGAATTTAACGGCGGATAAATTCGAACGTGGTCGCGTCGTGATAGAAACGAAATTTTCATATTTGTGTCTCGAATCGTGAAATATTTTTATCCTTTAATTAGGATGAATGTCCTTTTGCTTTTTTCTTTTCCCTTTTTTTTTATTTATTTATTTTATAAATCGGGTATTCGACGAATTTTTCTTATTTCTTATACACTTTTTCTGGAAATTTTTTTCAGAAAAGTTTTTTTTTTTCCGAAAATTTACAAAGCAAAGGATGAATAATACAAAGACTTGGAACAAAGAGATCAATTTTGTGCAACTTTTTCTGCAACTCTGAGCAATCCGATATCCTTTATACTAATACAATAATCCATGTGGACAAAGAAATGCGCAGCTTTCAAGTTTGAAACAAAAACGACGTATCTCTCTGCCTCTAATTTTCGATCAGAAATTTCATCGCGAATCGAATCAAGGAAGAACGAAATGCTTCGCAAATTTCGATCGGTTATCGTGTTTCGAGCGTTCGTTCCATTATCTCGCATCGAGGGGTATCGATTAAACAACGATTGAAACGGATCTGTTCGACCAGAGCGACACTCTAATTTATATCGAAACTCCGATCATTCGAGAATAAAAGTCGAGTCGAGTGGAGGAAGAGGGAAAAAATGATATAAAATCTCCTCGAACACTATTTTTCCATATAAAGGAGGACGAGAACTTTTGAATTTCGCGAAATTGACGAGCTATTATGCGCCTAGATCCAGAATCATCGATCGAAGCGCGCGCGGCATACCGAAAAAATCGCGTCCTAGAAATTTCGATCACGGGAGAAGAAGGGAAAAGCGATAACGTTGCTCGATTTGGGTACAATGGCGCATCAACGAATCTGCCGCAAAATAATACCTCTCCTCGGGATGGAGTGCAAGCCTGATTGCACTTGACGCAAGAGTGGGGAATCGAACGAGTCGACGCACCAAATTTTTCAAATAGAATCCTGGCTATCGTCCCTAGCCTTGTTTCAGTGGAATTTGGTTTATCGAAATTTTATTTCGATTGAATTGTCCTTTCAATTAACGCCTCATTAATTGAACTCTGTTTCGTGTTGAATATTTTTTATAATATAATAATATACGATGACACGATTTTTTGAAACATTTTGGACGAAAGCGAGCGTTTTATTTATTATGCTACGAGCAATTTAAGTTTATTGTCTATATAAGTAAGTAAACTTATGTATTTCTTTCATAAGTACTCAATAAGTAAACTTATGTATTTCTTTTTGCCAGAAGTGTTTCAGGAATTTATTATATATAAACTATATTATATAGTTTCAATTCTACCATAATAATATCTCTATCCTCCAGATATTTTGATATTATTTTTGTTAAAAAAATAAATCATACATTGTATAGACGATTTTATATTCTGAAAAGCAAATTACTAAATCTATTTTTAGAAATAAGAAATATTTTTGTGCGTTTCAACCTATAAAATCTAACAATTTTTCTAACAGATATTTTGATATTTTCTAATAGATATTTTGATATTACTTTTGTTAAAAAAATAAATCATATATTGTATAGACGATTTTATATTCTGAGAAGCAAATTACTAAATCTATTTTTAAAAATAAGAAATATTTTTGCATGTATGCTAACAACTTCCAATCTATAAAATCTAGCAATTTTTCTAACAGATATTTTGATATTTTCTAACAGATATTTTGATATTGCTTTTGTTAAAAAAATAAATCATACTAAATCATATAAATTACTAAATCTATTTTTAGAAATAAGAAATATTTTTACGCATTCCAACCTATAAAATCTAACAATTTTTCTAACAGATATTTTGATATTTTCTAACAGATATTTTGAAATTGCTTTTGTTAAAAAAATCATACATTGTATAGACGATTTTATATTCTGAGAAGCAAATTACTAAATCTATTTTTAGAAATAAGAAATATTTTTGCATGTATGCTAACAACTTCCAATATATAAAATCTAACAATTTTTCTAACAGATATTTTGATATTTTCTAACAGATATTTTGATATTGCTTTTGTTAAAAAAATAAATCATACTAAATCATATAAATTACTAAATCTATTTTTAGAAATAAGAAATATTTTTGCGCGTTCCAACCTATAAAATCTAACAATTTTTATACCGAAATAAAGGATTCAGCTTACGTAGCTTCGTTACGAATTTCCCAGCAATTAAAACGATTTATCTTTTCAGCGAGTATTCGATAGAATCCACTACGAATTCAAACTACCTATTAACTGAACAGAATATCATAGATAATAGAAGAATTAAGCGAAGCGATATTTATGCACGGTTGCAAGCAAACATTCGTACGAACAAACTTCTCCAACATTCTCATACGAATAATCTATACTCAATCGACTAAGGGAAGACAAATGAAGCAGGTTTATTGCGAATCGTCCCATAAGCGAGTCGTTTTAAATGGGGAATTTCAATTTCGCCCAGTGGAGTTTTACGTTTTCACTTCAACCCCGGTTGTAAATCAAACTGCTAAGTAATACAGGGGGTTGTTAAACCGTGCAACTGTTCTAGAGATGACATTGGGGGCAGGGAAGGAAGGATCGTTAGTTGTAACCGCAACGGCACGAGGGACAACCGATCCCGTAGGATTCCCAGGATAACCGCCGGCTTTCCAACTATGCCGATTAGTTTCTCGTGGACACAGTTCGGGGTATCGATCGCCCGACTGTGATGACCATTTCGTGGCTACAATTTCTTACCGAGCTGGTCTAAATAGAATGTTTCGAATCGTGTAATGTTGCATCGAAACGTTCGGTTGAAGTAATGAATAATTCGAATAATATCCATCGATCGTGTGCAATTGTTTCGATGGGTGTTGATGCAATATATATTTGATCTACTATGAAGATGATAGAGATGCGTTCGGTTGATTGGAAGATATTTTTCAATAAAACAAAGAAATAATTCACGAGATAAAAATTTTATTCTCGAGTATATAGTAAACGATATCACGAGCTACTCGAAAATTTAATTTCATTGCTTTAAGAAGAAACTTCTTAAAAAATTCCCCTTAAATACTTTATCTTTGTTCCAAATAAATTTTTAATTCTTCCAAGGTGCAAAGTGTTTTAAATCTGTTTTAAAATCCACCAAACGTTTCACAGTTTAAAATAATTATGGTCCTCACGAGAGTCTTGTGTGCAAATATCCTGGAAAGAAATAATTTGCAGACGTTAAGTATGATATACGGCTCGGAAACGCGAGGGTGGCGTTTGTCAAAATGCCTAAACACGGCCTGGCCACGGTAATCCTATCCATCAGCTTATAATTCCACGTCGCCGGCGATGCAACTACCCGACGTTGCTTTCACCGCCGCTATCCTTTAATGACACCCTCCCTCTGGCTTTTCCAGATCACCCTCGCCGTGCATGGATAGTTTCAAAGCGAGCCAGGTCCCCTCCCTTCGCACACCGATGCGAGCGGGGCGGCTTTGATACCCGCTCAGTGTGAACGCGGCGATTAACCCCGCATCACCCTCTTATCAACCGAACCCGTATCCATGCTTCTTCCACCTCGTCTCGCTCCAACCCCATTTGGTAACCGATTGTTCGTCACCTTTTTCCTCTTTCTCTCTCTCTCTCTCTCTTTCTCTAACAACTCTTTTTTTCCCTCGATGCACGAGACTGTGTTCAAAGCGCAAGGGGTGAGTTTTGAATATTTAACGGTGGCTGATAATTCTTACGTCGAACGCGTTTGAAGAAATGGGAAAGTAAATTGTGGAAATGGAAAGCATTTTGGTAAACTTTGGAGATTTTGGAAATGAGGGTGAAACTGGAGAAAAGTTGTTGTTATATTTTATTTGGAGGGTAATTAAAAAAATTATGAGTGAAAAATGGCGATAGAATGGGAGATATATTGCACAATTTTGGGAATTTGTAGCAGCAAATGAAAATTTAATAATCTTGATAGATTTTGTGAATTTTGAATATTAAGATGGAAATTTATGGAAAATAAAAGAAGATAATAATTTAAAAGGTTTTTAAAATTCACTGTAAACTTCACGAGTTTCGAAATGATTCCAAAGATTGAAAAGATTCGAAAACAGGGATTTATCGTGAACAAATTTATAATGCACGGAAATAAAATATTTACCGATTTGAAATTGGTTGTTATTTGCCATCAATTATTTTCCTACATTATTCAAAAGAGGTGAATATTTTGAAAATGTTCAACATTCGATATTAATGAAGGGAGAATTGTTTTTTGCAGCACCAGATATCGAAGATCGAAGGGCGTCGCTGTGGCTGGGAAGGTAACAATTTCTTGGCACGACCATCGTCTAGCCGTGTAATCATTTTTGGCAGTGAGGTGCATCGAACGTAAAAAGCAGCTGGAATTTCGCCAGTTGCAGAGGCAACATTGCATCACCTGTTACTGGCTTTATATACGAGTCAGAAGAAAAGATGATGGTGTTCATCTCCCTTTTTCATCATGTGAAAATGAATAAACGGTATATCGTTTGAAATAAAATATAAAGTATGATATCGTCTGTCTGATTATTGAGAGAAGTAAGTAAGCGAAGAGAAAGATGAAAAGCATAGAATTCTTGTTAAAGAAATACGCAAGGGATGATATGTAAATTTTACATATAACCACTAGGACAATTTCACAAACTTCTAAAGAAGATAAAAAGAAAATAGAAAGAAGTATATCTTCAAAGAAAGAATGCACGAGAAAATTTCCACACATTTGACAATTTCTTAACGAGTTTTATTAAGAAAAAAAACTTTTTGCATTAAACGAAAAGTACTGATTTACAAAAAAAAAAAAGAAAAATAAATAAATAAATGAAGAGAGAGACAAAAGTGCATAGAAGTAGTTGAAGAGAAGGTGCAAGATTTGTCATTTGGACAATTTCACAGGCTTCTAAAAAAGATAAAAGCGCGAAAGAAGCATCTTCCAGAGAGAAGATGCGCAAGGAAACTTCCGTATACAGTTGGCAACCTCTTAACAAGTCTTAAGAACAAATGCGACTACTCCGCGTAACCTTAATGGCGAACAACACCTTGCAGCACACTGCAATTTCGCTCTTGAGTAAAATGTATGTACGAGTTCATTTTTAACTTATCTGGTGGAATATTAAAATGCTTCTTTAACATCCTTGCAGTTGTTTCAAGCCAAGCTGTTTTAAACTTTCACGAACGTAATTACTAATTAAATTAGAATTTTGAAATATCAGTATAATTGTTTCAAGTTACTTTGAGATCTTTTCAAAATCTTAAGCACAAATTATCAATGTATTTACCTTTTACCCATAATTTTCGAGAATCTACTTTCTTTTCATCTTTTTTATCTCCATCGACAAGAATACAAACAAAACTTATTACTTCTAAGATTTTTGATCACGCTTTTCGATCCTCTCTTTTTATTCTCGAGTAAAAAGAAAAAAAGAAAGAAAGAAAGGAAAAGACGAACGAGCAGCGTCAGAGGGAAGCAAGTCTTCGACAAGATTTCTTACTTGGCCAGCAACCTCTTACCCCTATCTAAGAACTAAAGTGACCTCAAGGATATACGTGTTTCTCACGTGTGATGCCATTTCTTTCAGGTAGTGGCGAATACTTGAAATGTTTGTATTACCTGTTAAGAAACCGGTTGGAAACCTTCCTCCATGGAATCGTAGCACTACACGTAACGAGGACAGAGGCCGCTCAAGCATCCCCTTTCCTACTTTCCTCTCGCGCCCTTGTACAATCTAGGCGGCAGCTCCCTATATTTCGAGCCACTCTCCGCCAATCCTGTATGTGTCAAGCACTCACGACACTTTCGTGCATTCTAAATAACACTGGCTGGAATTCACGCCACGCCACGATTCCACGGAAATAATAAATTCACCGTCAAAGATTATCCACATTTTCATGTGGAAAAGAGATTTCTTCAACGCTTTGGAACGGGGAGGAAAACTCGATTGGAAAAATTTTCAATTCGAAATATTTTTCACTATTAACAATTTTATAATTAATGAAGTTTGTTGTGGAGTTTTCATTTCATTGAGTAGATGTAATAGCTTCATAATTAACTATCTTTATTTCTTCATTCAATATTCTATAGTACTCATTATTTTTGTACAATCCTCTAAAATCTAATTCCTACGATTCACGAAGTAAATACACCGAAATCTATTCTTCTTTCCCTACATTAAAAATAATTCAATACACTTATTATTATATATCACGTTCCACGTTTAAAAATAATATTTCAAAAACATATGAACGAATTCGTCCAAATTTTTTCATCATATCTCTGACCAAACCTGATAAAATTAAAATTAAAAAAGGATAAAAAATTGTCCCCTCATCCCCTAATAATCGACATACTAACGAACAGCTTATTCGTACAAACAAATAAATAAATAAATAAATTTTCATGGAGATCTTTTCCTCTGTTTCAAGAGTGCTCCAATACGTGTTATGAGGGTGGTCAGCCACTGACCCTCCGCCGAGGTTGTCGACAGTTAGGGCAACACGTAGCTGCATAATCGTATGCAGATGCACGACTGGCCGTACACTCATCCGCCAAACTCCATTCGTACTCCACATGCAAATCGTGCACTTGCCAGCGTAGGACCCGCCGGCAGTAGTTAGTAGTGTATGATCGAGCGCCTGGCCCGTTTCCCTATTGGTGCATCAGTTATGTTTCGTGCATTAACGTGCATTGCCTGAATTCGGAACCACACACGATTCCTTCGTTAGGCTAACCTGGGTGAATTATATAGGTAAGTAAGTAACATCCCGCGTATATTTGCCAAGTGCTTGATTCACGTCCATCTGAGATATTCATTCGTGTTCGAGATTAACGATAAGAATATAAGGGGGAGGAGGTGGAGGATTTTTGTAGTAAATTACGAAAAAAAATCGGATGAAAAATGGCGGAAAACGGAATTTTGAAATGGAGAAGAATACTCGAATTATGCGAATTCTTTCGTATTTTTTTTTTTTTTTTTTTTT
>NW_006263570.1:1940624-1942013 GCF_000469605.1 Apis dorsata
GCGTTAATATCGCGTTTTGTAACATGAAATTAACAATCGTGGTTGGGATTATGGATTCAATTTAATAATTTTAATAAAGTTCAATTTGAACTTCGGGCTAATTAAATGTTATTAATTATAAATTATGCGTAATTTAATATTCTGCAACGGTAAATATCTAATTTCGACTGAAATGATTTGAAGGAAAAGAATTAAAAATGATTTAATAAACGTGTAGCTCTATATTCGAGGCACAATACACAATTTCGAAGGAATTAACAAAGAAAATAGTGATCAAATATGATTAGTAATAGAGAATTAAGAATTAATTATCGTCCAGATTGAAATTATATTTTGAAAAAAAAAATCTACATTTGGATAATTGGTGATAGAATGAATTTTCTGAAATTTTTGAAAAGAAGATATAATTTTGCAGAATAAATATATGTATCGTGAAAAAAAGAACATTCTATGAATGTCAAATGATAATTATAATTTATGACAATAATGTTTATTTCATGTTAAATTTCGTAGCAAATATACCGTGACAAACTCAATAAAATCTATAAAAGAATAACAGAGTTCCGATAACATCGAACGGTAATAATGAAAACCGTCAGAAGCTATTTGTATTCGTAACAATATAATGAACGATGTTATTGCAAAACAAGCGTTCGTCCAAAGTACAAATGCGTGTAGCCGAACAAGTACATTCAATTTTAATAACCAACACAACACCAAGACCATTTCGCTTCGAAAACGTAAGCATTTATCCGAATAAGTATGAAAATAGCATTTCACCATAGCGATTCACCAATCAATTTTTAGATCCCTTCCCATAAAATATCTATTTCAACTAATAATGTAAACAACTTATACTATATTACGTTGTATTAAATATTTATAACAGCGTATCATTACCACATTATCGTATTCTTATTTCGTTCATCTTCTCGTATAAATTAAAAAAAAGAAAACATAAGAAGAAAGAAAGTGAAATATCATCGATGGAGAGAAAAAGTTTTGAATAATACGAACGTTTATCGAGAAGTCTTACTCGTAATAAATCCTATTAAATTATTCACCTGAGCAGTACAATCAATTATACGATTCCGTGGAAAAAATAATGGCCACTCGCCGCCATTAACCGCGAATATTCTCCATTCTGACACGTAGCTATATTACGCACTGCTTTCGCGTTCCCCGCTACAGAATGTAAATATGAATGAGCACGAGAGAGCCGAGGTTGTAGAAGGTTCTTCAGTCTTTATGCAGATGCACGGTATGAAGTTTTAATTAAAGGAATTTATGGGTCGCGGCGCGACGTTTAACGGTATCATGGAACTTCCCCTCTTTGCTTGCTTTGTTCTTCCTGTTCACTCTCGCTTCTCTCTCTCTCTCTCTCTCTCT
>NW_006263570.1:1942215-1952596 GCF_000469605.1 Apis dorsata
GGCAAATACGCGTTGAAAAGTGCATACACATGGATTCTAAAGAGGACAGCCACTCTTTTCCTACAGGACAATTTGATCGTGAATCGAGCTCGTTCGTTCCGACGCACTTTCTTCTTCTTCTTTTTCTTCGTTTAGATTTCAGTTTGAATGCTTTTCATTCTTTCCCTTGGTTGTACGTGACGTGGCATGAAAATGAGACTTTTTTTTTTTTTTGATATTCCGTTCAACTGAAATAACTTCCTGCGTGTATTTGCAGAAATATTTCCTTTTCTCTTATTATTATTATTTTTTTTTTAATGTTTCTTTTTTTTTTTTTTTGAAAGAGTTCATAGCGAAAATTGTAAAAGCTGGGTATATGTATCGCGAAATAGAACGCGGATGGAAATAATTTTTTTCTGTAATTTAAACAGACGTAACTTGAAAAGTGAGCTCGATATTTATATATTTTCAAACCTTTGATAAAGCTAGTTTCTGTGTGTATTATAATATAATTCTTCTAATAAATTTTCTTTTATAATTTTCTAAATTAATTAGAAACAATGGATAAATATCTATTGAAATTAATTTTCATTAAGAAAGAAATTTTCTTTTCTTATGATCATTTTAACCATTCCAATCTAATTCCAAGTGAAGAGAAGTCTAAATCTACGTGTAAAAATATCGAGAATAAAACTAAAATCGCTTAAAAATTCGAATTAAAATTATATTTATTCGAAACAATAAACAAATCTTCGCATTTTACCGGCGTAAAAATGTCAATGCGCACCTGCATCTGTTTCTTTGTACCGTTTATCTCCGTCTCTTTCAAAATTTTCTTATCTTATGTAAAGAGGGAGAGAGAGAGAAAGAGAGAGAGGGGTTGCGATTATTCACGTTCCATCAACCTCAACCACAAAATCCTTCCTTTCTACATCAAAGTCTGTTTCACGCCCAGTTTCCTTCGCGTCTGCATCTGTTCCCTGCCCTTGTTGCGGCTCACAGACAACTGTACATGTCCGCAAAATGTCCGTGTAAAGGCTGAATTGGACACGTGATACATTTACACGGGCAAACAGGGTCAAAGATGCCGAAATAAATTCAATTTATTTGATATCGCGACATGCGGTTGAACAATTTTAACGAGGAACGTGTTCTCGTTTCGACCACTTCAAATATTTATAGCTACAACTCGAGTTGAAACTAAATGAAGACAAGTTACAAAATCTAGGGACTGTGAAAAATTCTTCCTAAATCGTACACATTTTTTTTTCTTTTAATTAATAGTACTTGCGATCAGATGGAACAAAATTAATTATTGAACGTAATGAATGATATATTTCTCAATTGCAAAAGTTATCAATAGAAATCTAAGGATTTTGTTATACGTAAATACAAAGAATTCTAATCAAATTAAGGAGAGAGAAAAATTGAAGGATAGATTTTAAATAATCAATCAAAATTCGATTAAAAAATAAATACTCGAAACACAAATGAAAATTTGTGAAAATTTTCTGAATACTTTATATTTCGCCAGAAAAGTTATAGAGATAACTCTATAAACTATTCAATTTTTAATTCCATCTATCATCTACATGTACATTGCATTTCTTTATTTCTCTTTTATTCTTCCACATCCTCCCATTATTATTCCCATCCATCAATCGTCGAATTTTCAACTTCAAAATAATTATAATCGACCCGTTTCAACACTTGAAACCGCAATTATCAATGAGAATAACACAGTTA
Organism: Apis dorsata; assembly: GCF_000469605.1. Classification (NCBI taxonomy): domain Eukaryota; kingdom Metazoa; phylum Arthropoda; class Insecta; order Hymenoptera; family Apidae; genus Apis; species Apis dorsata. The sequence continues at coordinate 1,943,941 of NW_006263570.1, forward strand.
AATTTTAAAACGATTAGGAGGATTGAATTGACACGAATCATTTAATCGGGGGAGGAAGAAAAAAGTGAAAGAATTTCATAAATATGGATGAATACAGAGGGATGAAAAGTTTCAAATTTGTGCACTTTTAGTAAAAACTATTAATAATAAAAAAAATATCATATATATTCATTTATTCTATATAATATTAAATTTCATCTTCCAAAACAAGCAATAAAACATATTATTAATAACAATCCTGAATCACCAATTCGATTTAAAATAATAGTTACTATTCCTGAAGTAAAAGATTTTATCTTTATATAATAAATAACTAAATAAAATGAAATTAATCCTAAACTACCTCATCCTAAAATAATTGATAATATATTTGGTCTTAAAATTAATATATATATATTGAAACTAAAAATAAAATTATTAAATAAAAAAATCGATCTATTATATACATTCTTAAATCTATATATCTAATTCTATAAATAATAATTATTGAAAAAATTCTTCTTACTAAAAATACAAATATTAATGATTTATAGTCAATTAATATTAAAAAATTAAATTTTATTGAATTAATTGAATAAATGAATCATTCAAAAAAAATTTATTTATTTAAAAATATAAAATATAACCTTATTACTATTATAAATAATCTAAATTTAAATAATAAAATTCCACAAATTAATATTTTTATAATTATTTTTCTGTTTGCAGTTTATAGGAGATCCCGTGCAGCAATATCCAGACACACAATTACGCGTGTGCCAAATCGATGCATGCCCTTGCATATAGGGGCAGGGCATGGGTCATATCCGATTTTCATGGCTGTCCAACGAAAGAGTGGGGGGAGAATCGGAGGAAAAATTCTTTCTGCCCCTTGGGGGAAGGGGGCAGAAAGAGAAACGTCACGAAATTTCAACCGTGTCACGTTCAAGCTGACATTGTACAAGCGGAAAACGAAGAGAAAACACGGTTGGAAATACGTGTATACCGTTCGAATTAAGCGGAACGTTTAAATGTATTGTTGGTAAATGCGAGAAATCGAAGGAAAGCTGAAAAGTCCGATTCTATTTTGATTAACGTTCGAGATACTTTTTCCAAAATGGTAGATAAATGTAACGAGATCTGCTCGCAATCGAGGGCAGAGATAAATTTAGGATTGACACTCGCGAGAAACCGAGGAGATTGAAAAAGCTGGCTCGAAATTAATAATCTTTGATAAACAAAGTTTTTATTCTTAATTTTTAAAACATCGTGAAACTTTTATTTCATTCTTCTCAATCGAGAAGAAGAAGAAGAAGAAGAAGAATCTTCGAAAGGAATTAAATTTTACAAAAGATTGTAGCAGAAGAGAAGAAATTTCGAAATCAACTAAATCAAAAAATCGTGGAAAATTCCCAAAGTGACGAGGGACAGAGAGAGAAAGAGAAAGAGAAAACCCTTTTTACACCCCCTCCAACTTTCAATTCCCCTCCCTCTCCCCATTCTTTCTTTATAGAAAAAAGATTACGAGAGCAATCTAAGTTTGCCTCTTTCAAATTTAGTCTGGATTAGTATTGAGAATGAGCGAGTATTCATAAAGAGGAGACCGGGATTGAGAGGTAGGACAGGAGAGGCGCGCGAGATAGAGGGGAGGAGGGGAGGGCAGAGAGTACAAAAGGACACGGAAAAGGCCGGGCGCCAGTACCAACCAACTTTCCACGATTCCTCCGTCGAAACTTATTCCATAAAGATTCTTGTCAAAACTTTCTTATTGCCGAATAAAAAGTCGAAACTGCACGAAAAGAGAAGAAGAAGAAGAAGAAGAAGAAGAAGAAGAAGAAGAAAAAGAAGAATCTAGCGCAGGATGCGCGATGGTTAATATAGGCGAACTGCTTTGATTCGACGGATACCAATATCCTTGCTGCTGCTCTGTTGCATGCTCGACAATATCGATATTGAATTCGATTCACGATGTATCTATTTCAATCGTGCATGGATCTGTGCTACGCTTAACCATCGAGAAGAAAATGTTATTAACGTTATTATTAAATTACTGATCTGAAAGAGATTGATGAATCGTGTCGTGAGAATGTTTTAAATTATTGTAAATCATTTTCTTATTGGAGATGGGTTTATTTTCGATAAGAAAGAATTAGATAATTTTTCTAAATTTTCTTTCACGCGTTTTCTATACAAATAATCTCGTTCTCTCTCGATTTACAGCATTCAAACTTCAACTTTTATAAATAATAGATATATAAAGAGTAAATTAGCCTCGATTTCATTTCCACCATTTTGTATAATTCTCGAGAAACCGCGGTATTTTCAATTTTCGACGCGTTCCCATCTTCAATTTCAATTTCCTTTCTCCGGTTACGGATCATCCGTGAAACGAAACCTTGTTGGGCCAACGAGCCGCTATTTTGCGAAACCTTCGTCGAAGTTCAAGTCGAGCGACATACATTTTGAAAATTTCAATTTCCTCCTCGATGAATAATTTCCTGCGCGAAACACGGGGAAGGCGGAACCCGGTTATTCGTTTCGAATCGTCATCATCGTCTCTCCTTCGTTAATTTATACCCGATATCAATGACTCTCGCGGTTGAAATCACGAACGATGAAAGATTCGTCGAAAACTTCATTTGTCCCGCATTAATTTCCAATTATTCCCCGAATCTTCCCCTTTTCAAATCCATTTCAATTTCAACGGAACGCTTTTTATCGCGCACAACCGTCGGCTTGCTTCTTCGAAAGTTAAGCTTCCTCGTTTCTTTCTTCGAGACCCGGAAGTCCGCGAAGGATTTGCAACTTTTAAAGTGGCGAAATCTGGGGGAATCAGGTATCTCGTGTACGTTCGAGCAATTGCAATTTCGAAACACGAAACTGGGATTTCTTCGTGACATTTTCGACATACGTGTATAGATTGGAGACTGATTTTCAACTTTGTCATTCGATCGATGATGGATAGGGATCAATAGGGATATTTTATTAAATGTGGGAAAATGAAAGTATGAAAGAAGACGCGTGTTTGGGATAGATTTTAAAATTGGATTTGAAAATTCTAGATTTGGAACGGAGCTCAATTTAACTTGTCGAGAATGGTGGCCACGCGAGGATTCGAACGTGACGGAATATCCTTTTTGAATATGTTTAGTTGGAATGGAGTGAGAAATATAGAAAGATAGGAAAGAATGAATATTCATAATAAAAATAGGTATCGCTTCTTTTTCAGAAAATAAAAACAAAATGCCATACCTTCGAGATAAAAATTTCGCAAGAAATAATCAGTTCTTTAAATTTCTCAAATTTCAATTCTCATAAATTAAAACTTAAATTTATATATCGAGGATAAAGCGTATTCTTTATATTTATTTTTTTTTCTTATATGAAATACAAATGAAAATCATTATTTAATACGTTCTTTTTCAAAGTTTTTTAAATATTCCTCGATATTTCAGTTTTTTTTTATATAAATTACGAAAGCAGAGAGGGAACGAATTTCGTACAAGCCATCTTACAAGCTCGAATTATTACAGCTCACTTTCACGATCGTGAAAACAGCATTAAAAGATCTTCTTTCACCGAGTCTCTAAGTTTCGACGTCTTTAATGGCCAAAAAGCTCGAGGGGATCGAATAAATTCCCGGGAATATCATGCTGAAAAGTGGAAATTCCTAACAGCGAGTGTATACAGTCATTCGTTCCATTTGCTGCAGAGAAAGAAACGAAAGAAATTTCATTTATTAAATTCTGAAATTGAATGTACACTAATTGAAACAACGAATCAAATTTCCACTCAATTGACATTATAATAATTTGTACATTTACATCAAGATGATTTCATGAACAAGAAAATTATTCGTCTCGTTCAACGAAATAATCCACACAATGAAACTACCAAAAGCTATCAACGACTGATAAATCTTATCAACTGTCTTTTACATCATCTCTAACCATTTCACTTAAATACTCAGAAACCAAAGGATACATAAAAGTTACTATTACTTTTAGAAGATTTATAAATTTGTGAAAGAAAATTTCGAAAATAAATGCAAATGCTTGATTTTCATACAAATAATACGAATAAAAGGAACGTGATATTCCCTTCTAAGAAGATGTATCAACGAAAATTGGATCAAGATTGAACTTGGATCAATAAACATCTCTCTCGATTTCGAAACGAAGAAACGAAAGAACAAGGGCAACAACGCGTAAAAGTGGATAAGAGATTAGGTCTAGGTTAAACGGTATAACTGCACTGTTATACCAGTCACCTGGCAGAAGCCGGAAACCAATTATTTTCGTGCTCCAAATCCTATTCCCAATTACCCCGTGTACCGCCGTGAGTCTCGTATCGCCGACGTTCGCCAAAAACTTCGAGGTGGGTTGGATGCCGGGGCCGAGTCACCAATAAATAAACAAGTTTTCAATTAATTTCATCGACACGGCACTCGCACGGTTACTCGATCGCAGGGCCCATTCATTCACGTCAAAGTTTCTCTCGTATAAATTAATGCTATCACCTATCCCACACCAACGCCTGTGTCCGTCCATCCCTCCCCTCTTCTTTGCACTCGTGTGTGTGCCCGCCCTTTTTTCTATCAGATGCAACCCAATTTCGCGGTTGTCAAACAGAGGAACGACGAACGTAATTATTCATCAATTACAAGTGCAACCGGAAGCACGAAAATCCGTATAATTTTCTTGGCTTGTGAAATCTCATGGCTGCTAGGAGACCGTTGAATTAATTATGTTAATTAAAATGGAGATTATGGATTCGAATATAATTTTGATTCCTGGATATTTATGTATATATTTATTCGAATTACACGGATGCAAATTCTCGACATTTCCAAAAATCTCGTTTTGCTATTATTGCAATTATTAAGTGCTCTAAAAAGTTACGGAAAATTTAAATGTGAATTACGCGGATTCGAATTATTTAATATTCATCGCATTTGTATTCAAATCATTGTGAATCTAGGATATATCAATTTGCGAAGAGGGAATATTATGAATTTTAAGAATAATATAATCTGTATCCTCGTGTGTATCTTCTAAGGCGATTCGTAGCTGTTAATGAAATATTCGAGAGAGGTAGATACGCATGAAATGAGAAAATAATTTTAAAAATAACAATAAAAATAAATCGATGATCACCGAGGCTCGATGAAATATGTTACGTGCTGCGACTGAGGTAGTTCCATTAGTTCGTTTATCGATTTTTATATTACTTGCGCGAGGCTACCCTCGATGAATGTAGCAGCATTTCTGAACTGACGAGTGTGTAACGCGAGAAGTGTATCCGGCTCGAGAGTAAATTTCAGGAATAAAGCGTGCGCGATAGGAAAAGATAGAATGGAAAATATAAAACTGGAATGTAGGTCGTGAAAAAAAAAAAAAAGAAAGAAGAAAAAAAAAATTTCCTCTCGTTTTAGCCAACGATTTATCATTGGAACGCAAACAGCGAGGGCAATCAAAAAGAATCACGACTTCGCCGGTGAAATCGAACTATGCTTCGAATCGAATTCAAATAAATCGACGAACTTCCAACGTGTAACAAGAAAATTTAATTTTCTTTCATATTTGGACAGGTGAAAATTATCAAAGTTTCGAAAATAACGCTTGAATCTTAAAATCCAATGTAAAATCCAGTAAGCATTAGAATAATAATTAATGCGAGTTTCTTTATCTCGCAAAATACTTCCCTTAAAAAGATCTGTCCAACAGAAAAAGAGAAACTAGATTCTAAATTTAATAATAACGAAGTAAGAATTTCAATTATTATTAAAAATCAACGCTTACACGATTCGACTAGACACAAAATTTTTATGATATAAATGCATAATAAGGAAAAATTTTATTATGAACACTTTGCATCGTTTTAAATTCATATCTGGAACCAACGAAAAATCAAATCGAACAACTTTCCAAAATTTTCTTAATTTCAATCCTATAAATAAATAATGTAATAAATTTTCTCTAACTATCAATGATTAACTTCAATGCAAAACCCCCTTCATCAAACGCATACCCCCGAATAAACGATATTTCATATTTACCAAACCTGTAATTCGAACGTTCGATCGTGGAAATATTGGAGGAGATTTAACTAGTAGTAAGGGAAACAGGATTGAAACACAACTCTATTACCAGTAATCAGATGGATTTGATCCCCTTGGAATAGGAGCTTGGAAGGTTCAATTCTAGGCAGAAAGGGATATCGGGATATACCGACACGCTACGTGAGCGTAATTGAAAGTTTCCGGCAGCGGCAATGGCGTTGTTCACTCCCAGTTTCCCTTCTTCTTCGACGAAACTTGTACCAAATACGGGGGCAAAAGGGAAGGGCGGGAGTAACTGGATGAATGAAGCTTACCAACGCCGTGGAAAAGTAAAAGTAGTGGATGCTCTCTTGGTTGAACGAGGGAAAACGAGGCCTTTTTCATGGTTGGGATAGGTTGGTCTCTTTAGAAACTACGAAAAACGCTCGACGAAGGAGGGGAGAAAACACGGTTGAAAATTCCTTTAACTATCGGCACGAGTGCTTCCGTTTTTCTCTTTCTAACGAATGCCTTCGAAACCACGGACCATTTCTATCCTCGTTGTTTGTCCAAATAAATCTATTCTTGGAATCATCGTGGCGTTGTTTGCGCCAATTTTTAAATATCGAATCCGTTCCATTGTGTCTTTTTGATAGTGGAAATCGATGTAAAAATCGTATTAAACTATCTTCGATTAATTGTATCGATAATGATGAGCGCGAAAATTTGAAATTTAAGAATGAAGATTCGAGATTTGGTCGACGATTCGAACGATTGTTTCCATTAAAACTGGCTCAAGAACACGCGTCAAAGCGAGACCAATCACGTTGATTAAGCGGTCGCGGGTTGAAAAGGTAATACATCAAACGTGTGCAACGATAGATCGATATCGGTGGTTGTCAACGGAGGATCACGAACCGCATCAAAGTAAAAATTTTAACGTGAAATAATTAACGATGTCTTTGTGCCCGAAGAATGATAAAAAAAAAGCAATGGGTTATAGGCTTGCATCTTTTATGCTATAACCGGAGAGTCATTGGAAATTTTTCAATATTAACGAACGAAATTTAATGACAATTTAAACGCTATAATTAATATTTTCTTCTGATTCTATGACGAAATAGTCGTGAAGAAGAACTTAAGAAATTATTGTAACTAAGTGTTGTAGAAAATATAGGGAAATTTAAATAGAAATTATAAAATATCATAGAATATAATGAAAGAAAAATACATCGAATAAAATTATTATAAAATATCTAATATCTCAAAGAACGAATGTAACGTGAAATAACCTTTTTCTCAGAAAGAATCATTCTATTTCTGCATTATACTTTCCTGCTTTTAACCTCTCGTTCTTATAATCTATATATATATATATATATATAAAGTTACATCCGGATGAAAAGTTGAACGAGAAATATTCTCTGATAAAAGTGCAGCTTCCGGAAAGAATATATACACGTGTCTTCTATACGGAAGAGATGCATTTCCTTGTTTCCACAAAGTTTTTATAGTATATAGCAGCCCGGAAACTTTGAAACTGCGAATTGAACCTTTCTCGTTGGTGGTACGAAGCCAAGATCTCGTCGTTAAAATTCTTTAAAAATTATCGAAGTGTCGAAACCACTATTTTACGACCATCATTTTTCCAACCACCTGTCGATACGAAAAAACGAAGCATGCATCGTGTTTTTTTTTTGAAGAAGTGTATAAAAAATGAAATTTGACTCGGTTATTTTTCATACGAGGGGAAAGTAATTCGAAAGAAATAAAAAAAAATTGATGTTAACACACATTGCATCGAAATACAAATAAGATAATAAAAGAAAAATTAAAAATGACAAAGCTAGATTGAAGATTTTATTTATAAATTGCATTTAATTAGCATTAAAAAGCTAATTTATTTTCAAATGGATTCAATAATCGAGAAATGAATTATGAAAAAACATGCAGAAATAAAATGTAATAAATACAATTTCTTTATGAATTAATTAATCGTATTTTAATTTCATAATAATCCACCGTTATCTAACATCGATCACACTTTCTCTCAACAAATATACGATACTTTTCATCTGAAGCAAGGAAGAAAAAGAATCTCATAAAAATAATATAAATTAATCCAACGAATGATATTACAGGAATAAAGGAAACAGAATAATAATATCCCCAAAATATATATATATATATATAACCAAAAAATCAGTGTACTATGAAATGCATGAAAAAGCGAGTTTCACTCGAGCGCGACGAATGTCCGATATCGAAAGCGTGGCTCTGACAGGGAGTTTGAAACCGCAAAATTTCACACGGCCGAAAGAGCGAAGGAGAGAGAAAGAGAGAGGGAGCGGAGGGCGAGAAGGTGGAGGGCGAAGGTTTTTCACAGAGGCGAGAGGAAGCACAGGTTGGTCGTGAGCGTAACACGGAAGAGTAACGCGAGAATAAGCAAGCATGAGAATACAATACCTGGGCGCGCGAAGTAGCTTAAAAGGTAACCCGGCGGTGGAGTGAAAAGAGCAGGTGGAAAATTGAGAGGAGGAGGAAGAGGTGGGAAAGGAAGAAAGGGTGGAGCGAACGAATCCTCTTGGCTGGCACGGTTTGCTTTATACCATCCAACTCGTCTTCTGTTTCCACCCG
>NW_006263570.1:1952803-1967117 GCF_000469605.1 Apis dorsata
TCCGCCCCCCCATCGCCATTGTCTTCGCGCTCTTGGCTCCGTAGCCGGCCGCAAAAGGGTTCCCAAACACGCCTCCACCCCCATACACCGCCTTTCCACGGCCTCCTTCTTCGCCTCCTCTTATCCTCGCTCCGGAACGGATCCAAGATGAAAATGAGGTTGAGGCCTGAGGGGGTTGAGGACTCGTGGGTCGCGAGGAGGACGCGCGCGATGTTTCATTATCGGTTAAATTGAATTCGGAAAATGGGGGAATTCGAGGATCGGGAATCAGTCCGTCCCCTCGAGCAAGGATATGAGTTACTGACCCGTGGATAAATGAACGTTATGAATTCACCGGGGGAGGGAATATTCATCCGTAAGTCTAGCTTTTTTCGATCCCCTCTTTCGAAGGGGGATCGAAGGAATCGGGGTACTGGCATACAGAGGAAATCGAGGATGAGCAGAGTGGCAGAGGGCAAAATAGAAGAGGTAAAGTGGAAACGATGGTTCCCTGAAACGTTTGCCGTGGCGGGGAGAGGGAAGGGGAGGCGAAATTTCTATCTTGCCGTGAGATCGAGAGGAAATCTTCAGATCGTCGAAGACGAGGAAGATTGCCACCGTCGAGACGACGGTGGAAAGGATGACGACGACGAAGGGGAAAAGGAAAAGGAATCGCCCCTACCCTCTTCTACATCGCCGATGAAACTGGCGCGATTTACCTCCACCGCTCCCATTGCCACGTATCTTTGAAATAATGGATAACGCCTCGAATCCTTCTCATATTCCTCCTGCCCTTTTTCCATTCGGATGGATTCATGATTTTGGAAGTAATGGAAGGTATACTATTCGATATGTAGGTAGAGATTTCGATTATGATATAGCTCTCTGATAGAGTGCAAGTTGGAAGTTCTTAGAAATTAAAACGCTTCGGTGATTCTTATTATGAGTCGTGGAATGACGTGGGATTTGACTTCGTATCTACGCTGAATCTCATTAGGAACTAATCTCACTAGGATCTGTTGTAAAGATTCGAAGGAAGATAGAATATATTTTTCGATAAAGCTTCTTGAAACTGTCGCGATAATATGAAAATTCTGCGGTGATACACAGATTATGTTTTGAAAAAACACAAAGAAATATCGCTATACAATTTTTCTAAAAATATACGTTATTATAATTAATATTTTTTTTGATAAAATAGTCGTGAAGAAGAACTTAAGAAACTATTGTAACTAATAAGTTGTTGTAGAAAGAAGAGGGAAATTTAAATAGAAATTATAAAATATTATATAAAAAGAAATATTAATACTTTTATTAAATAATCCTAAATCAATCTCTGTATTTATAGTTACAATCGTTTTCACTTTGAATCAATCATTGAGATCGAATCTCATCTTCGAGTATCTCGCGAACAAGTGTACAAGTATAATCCGACGCAATGAGTTTCCGTCCAATCTGGAAGCTTCCTTAACGGAAGCGAGAAGGATTCTCCAAAAGTAGAGAGACAGAATTACAAGAGGTATGAGAGGTGACAAGGGAGGGGGAGAAAGAGAAAGACGAGTCGAGTGGCTATTCCACTTGGTAGGTTAAGGACATTGAAACGAAGATCTAAGGAGGCGAACCCGCGACAATAGAACCGTCAACCAATTGTTCAAACTACTCGGGCCCTTCGTGATCGACAAAATCGATAGACACTATGGAACGTTCATTGAAAGGAAGTTTAATTTGAAGAACATTCCTCGTCTAACAGTATACCATTTACGGTGTATCGGGATGGTTCTCATGATATTCCGAATTCGCTGTAATAATGTAAGTAATTTCCAAGATAGAACCTATAATATCGAAAATATTGGACGAATAATAAAAGCGAATCACTATCGTGATTGTTCGAAATTACGTTTCGATCAGATAATTATAATTATTGTCGTCGCGGTTGTTGATTCAAAAAAATCTAATTTTACTTTCAATATATATATAACGTATCTGTAAGAAGCGATTCCAATTTTGTTGCACGTATTAAACGAAGAGAATAAAGTCACACAAGATTAGAACGATATCCTCTTAGAGAGAGTTGTATCTTATATCTATATAGGTACGACGGAAAATCCAAAGCTAATACGCCATAAATTTAGTCTTTTCAGTAGTAATCCCTCGACTTTACTTTAATCCCGTATCACGTTTCTTACTTATACGTATATAAATGAAAACTCAAGAACATTTGACACGTGATTAAACGCGTAAACGTTTGTTTCACACGCGCGTGCTTCAATCAAAGCTTCGTTTGAAATTTATCAAGGCGCGTGTTAACGTCTTCGCCAGTTTCACAGGATCATTTAATTCATTATCTGGTGGTTGCTCGAAGACAGACAGGAATGTACGTATCAATCAATTGCCAGGGGAGGGGTTCAATTTCGTGGCAAGCAATCAGACATCGAGCGAATATTTTCCGCGTTCCATCATATAGCAAACGTTCCGATAAGACTGCATTATTATATTATACCTCGAAATTATGCATTCGCCCCGATAAGATCCATCACGCGAAATTTCAACGATTGTAGAACCGAGTGTCTCTCCCTTTCCCCTCCTCCCTTCCTCCCCACCTACTCCCTATTCTATCTCCTCTTTCGCCATTCATCCTATAATCAGCCAACTGTCTCTCTATTCCTCTTTCCACCGAATCAACAGCATGAACCAGCTTTATGCAAATCACCAAATCTCCGCATAATATGCCTCGTAAGCCTGTCTACGGTTGTCTTAGCTCTTATGGCGAGATGGTGGCCAAACGTCCTATTCCTTGTATAATTTAAGCATATCTTGCATTTCTGATATTCCCTATTCTTGGAATGTTATACACGTGTATAACATTCGTTTTCCATTGAAAAGTATCGACGAGAACTTGATTATCCGCGTGTAAATGTTTCGACACGAACGAGAGATAATTAAGAATATCGTTAACGCGCGCTTTAATAGCTTAATCTTAGCTAGTTGGAATAAATTTTGATTTAGTAGCTAAAGAAAATGTGATTTTAAAATGAATAATATCAAAAGAATGTATAATTAACACATAATCTTTATATTTAAAATATTATGCTTTAATCTTTATTATTTTGTTTGATTTTATTATATACTATATTAATTATAATTTTTACTATATTAATTATTTAATTACTACGTTAATGTAACAATTTTTCTTTCAAATTTATGAAAAAAATTTAAATTATTATTATATTATATAAGAATATACATATTCGAATGTTTTTATATGATATCATTAAAAATAATGAAAATCTTATAAATATATTCAATAATATTTCGTATAATTATAAAATTATTTTCAATTTTATGATCGTTTTTAATTGTGTAATAATTAATATAGTAAATGTAACCTATGTTCTACTTATGATTCATTTCAAATTTCATATGGTACTATCATATATGGCGCGAAAAGTACGCCATCTACCTTCTATAAAATTGTTACAAGTACGATTCAAAAATTGCATACGCTTTATGCATTATGAAATGCTTCAAATATAACATCACCAATATGTTATATAAAACGACTTCTAACGATAATTCATATATTTAATTCATAAATTGAATTAGGAAACATGATAAAGAAGAAGAGAGAATGATATTTTTTCTGAATATACGAATTTAAAGCGGTGTTAAATATAATCTAATTGGTCAGAATAAGGTAGCATCGCATGTGCTAAAAAATAATGACTTACCGCGTTGAAAATACCATGCTACGAAATTCTGCTGCACAATAGACGTTCTGCTACAGTCTAGGATTCCTTTTGCTTCCGTATTTTTCTGTTTTTCCATGGTTTTTGTCACACACTCACGACACTTTCATTCAAACGAACACGTAGCACACAAAACGCGCAGAAACAAAAGCGGAAATGACGCCACGGATTTAGTGGCGCTACATTACGCCGGAAACAGGAGCGGAACTAGCATGGGTGCAAGGCCCCGTGAAATATGAATCATATGTATAATACAAATTTTTTATCTCTATTATTTTCTCTTAAATTGTGATAATATTAATATTATAAAATTAAGATTAATTATGTAAATAATATTAATATTATTTAATATTAATACTAATAATAATAAAAAATATATATATTATATAAATTGTATAAATTTCAATATACTACTAATATAATATATACAAAAATATTTATAAAATATATGCTTCAATTAAAATTTTAAGAATATGATTTTTTGATCAATAATTTTTAATTACGATTAGTTAAATTTTTATTCAAATGTTTTAAACATATATTTGACTTACTTCGTTCAAAAGAAATTTTCTTATTTGATTTAATATTCATAGTAATAATGTCATATATATTTAAACAATAACCGAAGAATACTAATATTTATAACTTTCATGATATAATTAATAAAATAATTAAATAGATTAAATAATTTTCTTATATAATTTCCAATGTAGATTCGAAACGTAGCACTTTAAAAAACTGAATATGGTAACATTTGGAATCGACCAATCACAGTACGCGAAAGAATTGCGACGTATAGCTTCTGACTATTGAAATCGATTCTCAATATAAGTAAGAGTTTAGATAGTCGTTTCGTGAAACAGTTTTCTCTAATAAAGAAATATTTGAAAGAAATGTGATTGAACGAAATAATTTTATTGAAATATTTTGCGTAAAAAACATTTCAGTTGTGATATAATTTATAACATTGTTTTCTTTCAAGATATAGCGTAGTGATTAAGTGAAAAAATTCAACGACAAACTATAACCTTGCAATAATGTGTAAGTTCAAGAAGTGATTGTTATCTAAATAACTGACAAATGTTTTACTTTTTGTTTGATCGTAATATATTTTATGTTTATGTTCTAGATAGATAGTTCTACGACTTGGAATCTTGAATAAACAAACATCAAACATCAGTACAGTTATAAGGGATTTTCAATCATCATGTTTGGGTGAGTTAATATAATATTCTTCTTATTTTTTTGAATTTTTAATTGATAAAATGAAATTATTTTAAAATTGATTGAAAAAAGTTTAGAATATTTCATAACATAACATTTCAAAGACTAATATTTTGAAAAATAGTTATAATTTAAAAAATTTTTTTTAATATCAAATATATATATATACATGTAATATGCTTGGTGTTTTCTATAATTTATATTTGTTTAAATTATTTAAATTGCAATATATTTAAAATTAAAATATAATATAACAAGTAGAACTTCATAATTAAATGAAGTAAAGATATATTATCCTAACCTTAAATTATATAGTTAATAAATTATATAGAAATAACTATTTCTTAGTTAATAAGAAAGAAAAAGGTAAGTACAAACTTTGTTAAACTATAATTTATACTATTATTATATTATTATATTATTATTTAAATATCAGATTTTACTTATTACTTTCTATAATTTATACATTATATTATTATTTAAATTTATCAGATTTCACTTATTATTTTCTATAATTTATTGCATTATATTCATAATGCATATAATATTAAAGTATATTGTCATTATATAATTATAATAATTTAATTATATAATATTATATTATAGATTATATAATATAATATTATATTATAGATTATATAATGTAATATTATATAATAGTAATTATATAAGAGATTCATATAGTAATAGTAATTATATAAAAGATTCAAAGAAGATAGCTATTTTAGCTTAAATTATACATTATAGCTTAATAAAAAAGAAAAAGAAAAGCAAAATTTATACATTTTTATATGGTTATTACTTTTCCATCTATATTTTGATGAAATTTAGATTTATCACATGTAGTTAATATTAATATAGTTAATATTAAAATAGATAATAATAATAATAAATTGATAGTATATCTTTAATATTATCAGTAATATAAAGCATTATAAAGTATAAATTTTCAATATTCTTTTATTTTACAAATATTGTATATTATTTTAATATTCAATTAATATAATAAAAGAATTCAAATCTCACAATTCAAAGAGATAGCTTTTGCAGAAAGCTTATTATCAAGATTACAAACAAATTGCAATTCAGTCAATATATTTTTATAAAATTTTCAATCCGTTAAATATGTACCATTAAAAAATTCGTTTACACATTGTATCAACCAGAATTGAATGAATCAGATTTTACATATGATTAAAATAGACTTTCAATTTAATTTGTAATTTAATTTTAGCATATCGTAACGATGCTTTTATATCAATTTTACGCATACGCTTAGGGAAATCAGGAATCGTATAAGAACACATAGGAAATTTCAACTTTGATGATGATTGTTATATTTAAGCGAGTGTCGTCGTTTAGGAAATATAAATATAAATATGAATTCAATTGATACTTTGTGCATTTTTTAATGGATATCTCACAATATGGATGGAAAAGATTTTCGCATTTTCATTTATGAATCTACCAAATTAATTTCATCAGCATTAATTGCCTGTAATACAACGAGAGTGTCAATTTTGTTTTTACAATATATATTTATTATTAAATATTAGGTTTTATTTTATCTATTTATCAAATAGGATACGAAGAAATTTTGTTGTACGCGTTGTAGAAAAAAGCATTATAAACCAAGCTTATTAATATATTTGTGAATTACTTTTGGAGGATAGATTTTAAAGATCAAAACAAACATACATACAAATATCACTTGAGGCTTATTTGTTATGTTATAAAAGCAATTTATTAAAAAATTATATATAACATACATTGAGTAACATATATATATATTTCTTTGTTAATATTCAATTCATCTATTCTAGTATCGTTAAACTTCATTTTCTTTTTCTGATATCGCATCATTTGTCGTAATTCCAATTTTCTTATTTATGTCATATCGGAATTGTTAATTTTTCGTTGATTAAAAAACTGATTGTACGCTTTATAATGATAAAGATATTCGAAAACTACGAGATACAAAAGATAGTTAAGGGAATCTTCATCCACTTTATAGGACGACCGATATTACGCGATCGGTCGATGGATTAAATTCACTTCCCTCTTTAAAATGCTGTGTACCGTTAATCGATCCAACGGAAATTACGTGTCCACTTTGGTGCGCAATGCCATATTAAAACTCGTGCGATTCCAGTCTGCAAATTGAATTCCAAAGTCGTTCTGCTATATTGGTTAACTAACAGTCGATACTTGCGACAGGCCATACTGTACAGACTGTTACTATGCACGGGAAAAAGAGCATGTTGGAAAGAAAAAAAAAAAACATTTTAAGAGAACAGACACGAATTCTCGATTCAAAGTTGTAATTTCTCTGTGAAAGAAAATGGAACTCGTACATATAGGATAGTTCTTGTTCATTTTAGTTAATTGAAACTGTAATAGGAATGCTTTCAAGTCTATTGTTTCATGTATTCAGGCGTTCTCAAGTTTTAGATCATATACATTGGATATTTTTGGAAGAGAAATAATATTTGAAAAAGATTACTTTTTGAATATGATGAGTATTTTTAACTTTAATTAATAGTTTCGATATTTTTTTAATTTGTATATATTGTGAAGTAATAATTTTCTATAATGGTTTTGTATACCGTTATGAAAAATTTTTTTAATTCTATAAATAGTCTCCAATACTTCAATAACATTTTAAAAAAAGAAAAATAAGAATGATTAAAAATTAAACAATTATTTTGCTTTATTATATTTTTATCATTATATGATGTAACATCATAATTATGATATTTAATAGATTAATACTATTAATTAAAACAAATAGGTATTGCTCTATACAATTTTAAGGCGCTTATATGCAAGTATCGGAGACTTTAATCCAATAATGACCTATATTTCTCAAATTCAGATAAAATGATATTAAATTTCTACAAATATAATCTACATATTAATACTCATATCAATATTTTATCCATTTAGTTTTGTTACTAGATATATTATCTAGTAAAAAGAAGATAGATGTTTGTGCTTTTAATGTAGAGATTTATTTTTAAGTTTGATACAAATTTTTTTTTTTGATATTAATAAAAGTACGTGATTCATTTATAACTAAAAACAGGAAAAATATATTTACTATTTTTCTCAAATAGTACTATCGTTTGCGAAATTAAGCAATAAAATTTTCCTTTTATTTTGTTACGGAATATTAAAGATCTCTCAGGCGATTTATAAAATAGCTTTCTTTTTTAGATATAGCACAAACATAGATTTTCAAAAATACTTTTCAAAAAAGAGAACCGTTTCCATTTTCTTTTGTCGAAGCAAAGTCTTCGACACGCGTTTTGAAGTTCTTTTGAAATTCTAGTTGAAGGAGTCTCGAGTTGTCAAGATCCTTTTCTCAGTTTCGCTAAATGTTCTCGACATCGTCAAGGAGATTATATCGTCAAGTACGATAGGGTAGTATTGAGTATCAAATAGTTTAGACTTTAGCGTTTAACTGACTTCAAATAGGAGTAGTGTTATAGATTTTTTTTTCTTTTTGTAAATCGATTTAGGAAAACGAACAATGTGAAAATTTTCCATTCACAGGTTCATTCTCTTTTCTCATTTTATCAAAATATCCAATTCTTGTGAGTATTTCGATATTTTTTCGATGAAATTTAATTAGTTTTCGATTTTAAAATTATTTCAAGGGAAGAGCAAATAATCTATTAAACAATATCTTTGCATTTAATTTATTAACATTTATAGAGAAATTATAAAAGATGGAAAGATTTCTTTGTGAAGAAAATTTTAGGATAATTCAAAGACAAATAAAAGCATCTAATAATATCTTAAAGATTTTTAATATATTAAAATAGAATTGAATATTTTTATAAAAAGTTGCAAAAGGGAATAAATAAGATTTTTAATTATGATATATTTTCTTCTGTATCGATACAATTATGAACTCTTCTTCAAAAAAATAATTCTGATTAAGGAAAGTAAAGTGTTGTTGCTTTTTCTTCTAATAGTTTAGCTCAATTTGAATTATTCTATATGCAGGATGTTAATATATATTCATTATTCTTAATCCTAATCTTTAGAAAATTAATTCCAATAGTTCTTAGATTTATTTATAAAGCTGAAAGAGATAAAGGTATAAACAAATAAGCCTCAATTAACATTTCTGCATACAAATTTTCACAATTGTTTTTGTATATTTTATAAAATTCTTCTCTGTTTCAACGAAAATTTTCATCCACTCATTTCCTCCCCCTATCATTCAACCATTCAAAACGAATTAATTAAAATCCATCCCCTTGAATTTGAATGAACCGAGTTTCGCTTACAAAACTTTCAAGGAATTGATGTGACATCGTGTAGGGCAACAAAATATCTGAATAATTTAACGCATTTCTAAGATTTTATACGCAAGAGGCAAGGGATATTCAGTTCACCTAGTAAACTTCTCGTTGCTCGCTGACGAGTGCACGGGAAATTTGAAATCTTAGCATTGAAAAGGGTTAAAAGCGTGCTTAACCCTTTTCGGAGGACATAAAGTTGGAAAAGGCATTGACGTATGAAGCTGTAACCCGTTGCGTGGAACATATATATAGCCTATCCTAAACGTGTTTACAATGCATCAGTTTTATGATCGAAGTTGCATTACCCAAGACCATTTCCCTTAATGAACGTTGCACGCTTTTATCACACGCCATTTGTCAAATCGCACTTTTACCCGCCCGAGTTTTCGCCTCTCTCTCTTTCTCTCTCTCTTTTTCGCGCGAACCCACCCACCCGGGCAATTTGTTTTCATTTCTCCTTCCAACAATTCTCCCTCCACCCCCTCCACGGCCCACTTTCACATGCAGCCCACAACGAATCCTTTCGAACGAGTGCAATCCTTTCTGGACGATCGATCTTCGCCCACCTCGTTTCTTCCTTGTTTCGCCCAAGGAAGCGTTTCCGCCCGGGATTTATGATACGCATCGGTGTAAATTTCGGTTAAATCGGGATGGATGAAGATAGATAAGGCCCTGATATCGCCGATTATCGAAAGGGAGTGTATAGGGATATGGACGAATTAATCGATATGTTTTAAGCGATAGGCTTTATTAAACTCCAATTTATCACTCTTAGAGTTTTTCTTTAAATTTCGATCAAGATTTCGATGATTTCATTCGCTTCCACCGTTTGTTGTACAAAATTGTTGAGAATGGATAATTTATGATTAAAAAGACTAGCGTCGAAAATGATTAGTAATCCTTTCTTAAATTCTCTTTAAATCCCTTTCCAAGCTTCAGTCTGTAGATTTGAAGGGGTAGATTATGCGCGTCTGG
Organism: Apis dorsata; assembly: GCF_000469605.1. Classification (NCBI taxonomy): domain Eukaryota; kingdom Metazoa; phylum Arthropoda; class Insecta; order Hymenoptera; family Apidae; genus Apis; species Apis dorsata. The sequence continues at coordinate 1,963,041 of NW_006263570.1, forward strand.
AACAAGATTCGATCGATTCATCGGTGATGGGGCCAAGTACTTAGCTGTAACGAGAGTTTCATAACGCTTTGACCGGGTACAATTTCATGTATTATCGATATACCATTAGACTCGTATCAACTATAATACTCTATCTCTCTCTAAAAATATTTCAAATCGTCACAATTTCTATTAGAACGCTTGACTCTTCTAATACTCTTTTAATCGGATGGAACGATATAAATGGACGCGCGCGCGGGAAATTAAGGAATTGTTCCCGTCGATTCGTCAAAGGGGACAGAAATAAGGCGGAGCAGGGAGCGTGGAAATCTCGACTGGCGGATACAATTTTCTGGGGATCGCGAAATTTCGTTTCGTCGGATGGAAGCGGTTCGAATAATTCCGCGCAGCTAGTGCGCCAGCAGTTTGGTGTCAGCCAGAAAATAGACGAGAGAGCGTGTAATATTATTGCACCGTGGCAAATCACAACGACGCGAAGAGCGACGACGTATCGTTATTCCGGATAGCGATCTGACGCAATGCAGCTGTGCAGTGTGTGTGTGTGTGTGTGTGCGATACGTGCACGTATACACAATACGGCGCATTGTTTTGAGATTTTCCACTTTTCCTTCCCACATTTTCGACTTTACCTCTGCCTTTATCCACCACGTATACTACGCTGATTTCTCTTTCATATATACCCGATGTTCTTATCGTTATCCACGATACTTTTTCCCTTCCTACTTTTTGCCGATTTTATTTCGAAAGCTCGCGCGTGCCCCATCGATTTCACTCGTATTTTTATATTCCATCCGCGAATTTATTTGACGCTCCCTCGTACGATTGCTGAAATTATTGTTTCCCCTATGCGTTTCGAACTTTCCACTGCTTTTGGCGAACAACTCGTTCGAACCAGCTTTTTGAAATTAGACTCGTAGATCAATTTCCTGTTAATTTTAACTCGTTATATTGATATTAATTAGTCTCCAATTGAAATATTATAATCAAAGTTGTAAAAAAAATAAATTTAATCAACTATTCACTTCTACAACAACAATTTTCTTTTTTGGAAGATTATTTAATTATCCATCAAATTTTATATTCTTTTATAGATAAAAAATATACGATATATCAATCTCTTTCCTTCCTACTCTCTCTTAGGACCAAATCAATTTTTAATTGACATCTTCCTTTACAGTAACGTAAAAAAAGAAATTATCCAATATTATCATTATCATTTTGACGTCCCTTGTTAGAATAAAAACCAATCCAAAGAATACATCCGGATTAAGTATACAACCATTAAGACAATTTGCATCTTGTTATACCGTCGCTATTGTTCGCTTCATTGTTCCGCAAATCTTCGTTTTCGGCCGCGTAATCACTCATTGAACCAATCCTATGGGCAATTGGGGCCAGTTTGGGGGGGGTAATAGGCCCGTAAGACGAGGGCCGTGCGCATTCCGCGTGTATTGTACGCGCCTCCCGTGTTACATTTCAATCCCGTACCCACCGAATTGCTACTCGCAAACAACGCGCTGTTTCTGCATACATGCATCGCGGTTAATTACGCGCCGTTGCACAAGTGTGCGCATCCGTGTCCGTGTTCGTAACACGCCCCCGTGTAATACGTGTACACGTGGAACGAGAAGTTGGAGGGGTGCGTGTCGTCGCGTTATCGAGACTCTATTAATTGGATTCGAGTAATTTGATTACATAAGACGTCTGAATACCCACAAATTCAAGCTTCTTTCCCTCGCGCGAGCGAGAGAAATGGAATGAGAAGAACAGGTTGTCGCGCGCGCGATTTTTTGAAATCTAATTTCAAATTAGATGCTTGCTTCTCCAAGAAGTTTTCTGTCTTTTAGCAACTTGAAAATGCAACTTACCCTCGCCGATTTGCGCTTCATGCTCTCCACGCATGGAAATCCACCGCACTGAAAAAAGAAAAATGGATGTTAGTGCGATTCGAAGGGATGTAGGGGAGGAACGATCGAATAGATATTATAAAATGTTGTTTTAAAAATAAATATTCTTGCATCAGATGAATTTATATAAGCGAAAGTGTAACTTTTTTAAATATCAAAAGTGAAAATATTAAATATCAAAACAGAAATATTGATTTAAATGTTTAACCTTTTAATTAATTAAACGAAGAAGAAGAATTTACTATTGTCAAAAATTGCGTTGAAACCTGCAATTTTATAGTCTGATCTTGAGAATGATAATATAGATATAAATTCATTTGATTATAATGACTATTCCTTTTCCATTTTGGTTTAAAAAGAAAAGAATTATAAGTTTTTAGCATAAAAGCTTATTGTTATGAATAATAATTATTTTGATTTTTATTATCATAAATAATTTATTTTCTTTTATTTTTGTATAAACAACCATCAGCTCTGCTTTAAAACGTATAAATATAAAATATTCAGGATTACTTTGTAAATTTTGACATTGATTAATTTTGTATACAACTGTTTTTCATCGCAAAATAATAATTGTACAATCAAAATAACTCGACCGTTATATCTTGTCTCGCAAAAGAATTCCAAGATAGTTCCTCTCTAAGAGGAAAGAGTCCAAAGAATTTTTCATGTCAATGCCCCAACCATATTTTGTATTGCGCTATAGCTATTACCCGGCAAAGATATACGATCCCATGAAAAAAGATTATCCGATCTTCCACGCTTCGCATCTTGAGATAGAAGGAGGGATAACTTCAAAGAGCTTACAATGCGATTTTGGCGAATCCTTTTCCACCTTAACCGTTTTCGTTCTTCCATGTTATCATCGTGTACACGTCTTTCACGTCATATCTGGTGTACGTGATAATATAAATCGTATTCTTTGAAGCTAAATCATCGTGTGGTGAAAGTATTAAGAGATCATTGATTAATTATTAGTTTAGGTATTATGGTGTAATAATTTTATAAAAACTCAATTTTATTTTTCTTCGTATAAATGTTTTTCTTTTCTTACATTCTTTCGTTAATTTTTATCAATAACAGATTTTTTAATATTACAAATTATTAAATTAGGATTTTAGCATACGAATTAATATCTCTTTCCTTTTTTAGAAACCTAAAATTGATTTTATTTTATTATTTTAATAATGTAATAATATTTTCTTCTGATATATCATTATATCAATTCTCGGTTATTAATTACTCGATTCACAATAAGATTGGATGATGTAAATTATATTTCTACACATTGATTAAGGAATTTTTATTTATATTCTGACAAAATTTCTTTATCAGAAATTGCACTTTTCTATATTTTAAAATTCCAAATCGATAAATTTCGACATAGCCATATTTTATTTTTAAAAAGTTGTGCTTGTTTTCAAAAATTTAATAATTCACGCCAATAATAACGTTATAAAAATGTTATCAAAATACGTTATCGTTGTTTGGAATTTTATCATTCGGTAAATTATTTATTTCATCGGGAACGCGTTGTTATATATCTTGTACAGGATAGCCACGATCGAAGCGTGTCTGTAATCCATAAATTCTTTTTATAATACATCCATTACAAAAGTACTACTTGGATTATCCCTACCCCTATAACGTTCCACGTTATGGAAGGCAAGTCACGTCACAAAGACGAGCTTTAGCTGCTGTAAACTAGTCCAATGTTGAGCTTATCAAAAGTTGTATATCTTATATCACAAAGATGTACAATAGACCACAGACATTTTTAAAAAGCACATTCAAGTAAGGTATAATAACCGTGGTCCCAAAATTCGAAATATGTCGATTTTAACAGCAATTTTAATTTTATACTCGATATATATCTCATGTCTCGATATATTATATAACTGAAAATGAATTATAAAAAGCCTTATATATAGAGTGCATCGTAAATCAGAACATCGATTTTTATAATGCAATATATATATAAGAATTTTCATAATTTTTGAAACTTTAATTCTATATTTGAGCGATATTAATATAATTTCTTAAATAAATAAATAATTAAATAATAAATATATAAAAAATAATAAATTTCTTAAATAAATAAATAATTTCTAAATAAATATATAATTTAATTAAATAATTATATTATTAATTATTATTATATTATTATATT
>NW_006263570.1:1967323-1981208 GCF_000469605.1 Apis dorsata
TTAAATAAATAAATAATTTCTAAATTTTCTAAATAAATATAGATTACAAAATTATGATATTGTTTATCATTTTCTCGAAATCTTCGATCGTTTTTCGACTTACAAACGAGGAATCATTTCTTATATCCCATAAAAAAAATATATATATATATATCTCTTTATTCTAATATTATCAGACGATACGAAAATAATATAACGAGAACGAAAAAATAATTCTTCAATAACGAACCCTAAACCTTTTGATGGATTAAAAGTATGAATTTTTAATTTATGCGATCTCTCTTCTTCTCCCTCCCTCTCTCTTCTCATTCTCCACGACATATAAAGCTAAATTGAATAGATTGATAAGAGATAAGCGAACAGTGTGCTCAACGGTCAACTATTACGATTCGTTTAATCCTTGCATGATGGGGGAAAAGGTGGAGGAGGCCAAGGTAAAAGGCTTCCGGAAGCATAATCCGTGCACAGTCAATTTCATGGTCCTCCCCCTCCCCTCCGCGAAAGGATTATTTAAAATAACAGCGCGGTGTCGAGAGCTTATCAGAAACTTTCATCTTCGTACCAATTTAATTCCCCTCCCCTGCGGGAAAAAAATGTCCAATTTCAATTTTCCCCTTTACGTGGACGGATTTCCGGGGAAATCCGCTTACAACATCCGCGCTCGCCCGATCTTTTTGTTTTGGAAATTCGTCCCGTAACCCGACAATCCCAAAAACCTAGTAGTAGCAGTAGGTAGTAGACGAAGGAGAGGAGTTGGCCGAATTCCATCCATCGGAGTCAAATGTCGGATTAAGGCCGATTGGATGTATCCCGTGCGTGGAAAATTTTCAAAGAATCCGAAAATATGCCCCAATCGACGAAAATATTATACAAATTTTAACGCGAATGATTCGTCGTCGCAACCATTTCAAAAGAATCGAGTCAAAATTTACGCTCCATCGACGGACAATTTTTAACCGGCTCATTTTCGCTGATCCGGTTTTTCCTTAATAATCTTGTTTCTCGATGGATTCGTTCGTTGCAATTTCTGATAAATTACGCGAAATGGGATTACTAATTTACCCATTCCCAAATGCAATACTCTCGAAAAAAAAGAAATTATACCAGTAACTTTGCACGTAAATAAATTTGATCTGATTCTGAGAGAAATTTATTTGGTTTGTAATATCAACGTTTGATTAAGTCCATTAAGAATTGTTCTATCGTTTTTTTTTTTTTAATTTTTATATCTTTCGAACGTTTTCCAATTTCGAAAAGAAAAAGTAAATCTTCGATGCATAGAATAGGATTTTTATATTTGTTTGCCGTTTCTTGAATTATTTAGATTGATTATCTCGAATCATATTGCATTTATAAAAAAGAATTTCAGGGATTTTGTTAATATTTTTTTTCCATTGCTATTTATTTTATAAATATTTGTTGTTACATCCTGAAATTCTATGAGAATTTATTTCATCATTAACAAATCGTCTTTTATCTTTTATATTATGATGTGTGCATACAGTAAGCTTTTGTACCATCTATTGTTTAAATATTCTTTTGTACTTTGACATGATATGTAAATTTTTTTCTTTCATTTTGTATACACGCAATTTTCGTGCATACAAATACCTTATTTTCACTGTTTCATCTTTATATATATATATATTTATTTAAATAATCCTAATCAGAACATCATATAAAAATAACTATTTAAAAATCTATAAACAGTTAGCATAATCCAGCAATTATTCAGGATAATTTAACCAACCGGTTTATGATTGATAATAAAATCGATACAATATGCTTAAACTTCACTAGAAAATTGCTTTTGAGAAAAAATCGTCTAAGGAAATCCGAAGAACGAACATGGTAATCTTGGCTACGATAAAATATTTACGACTGATCTTTATTGTCGCGAAAGCATTTCGTACGTCAAGCATCTTCTTTAAAATATTATCGAGTTATAACTTTGCCAGGCTCTACTATTTTCAGAATGCAAACAGATAGATCGTCGACTTTATTATTACTATTTATTGTGCTATTGCAAAACAGATTCTGAGATGAATTAGTGAATAAATCCGCAACGATCTTGAATTATTCGTTATACTTATTTAAAAGTTTTGAAAAATTATATAATTATTGACAGATTTCTGAGCTTAGAATCATTAACCTATCTATCATTGAATCAAAATTAGTTTATGAGTAATTTTAATTGATAAAATGTTATCAACGAATAGATATAGATGTGTTCACAATGCTTTAAGGATTGAAAAATAAACACGAAGATACCTTTTTTTTTGTAGAAGGGAAGTTACAAAGAAAATTAATTCTTTATTAATTCTTGGAATAAACAAGGAGTGGAAGCTTTATAGGATAGGTCAGGCAAAAAGCAAATTATAAATAAAATTTATTAAATGATTTTGTTAATAACTCTTTGATACTGTCACAATATAATTCCATTTTTTTTCAATCATTTGTTGCCAATTCTTGCGTGTAACGAATTTACTAAATGATATTCGTTATGAAGAAAGATATACCGGATATAGATCTCTCTTAACTGATTACTCTTCTTCGACCCAAATGCAAGAATTAAATTAAATAACAGATGCTTACAGAACATCTCGTCGCATTTGTCCTTGCATTCACCAAGAATTTGAAATTATTTCCCCAAGCTATAACTGATACGAAAACACTCCACCATTGTTAACTTGAAATGTCAAGGATTTGCGAAACGTGACCTGTAATCTGACAAGAGGATTACTCGTTCTGACCAGTGCAAAACTTAGAAAAAAAAAAAAAAAAACTATACCAAATTTTCAAGAAACAGTCTACTCAAAATCATTTATTCCAATTAAACTAAAAAAAAAAAAGGAAAAAAAGGAATTGCTCTTTTGGAATCATCGATTTCCAAGTTCAACCAAGCCAAGCGTTTTATAAACTATTTTATAACGACGTCGCTTTATCGAGTTCCCCCCTCCCTGCTTTCGAAAGGCATTCCATTCGAAGGAGCGGAACGAGTCAAGTACTTATATAAATCAAACGTGGAGATCGCGTGTATACGTGTTTAAGAGCTTTCTATTGCAGAAGGAGAAGGAGGATGCACGGTACTTAAACCGAATAGTGTATTTCGAATCGTTGGAAACTCACGAAGAGGATGGGGGGGGCTTTAATACTTGGTGGTTTATGGCGGACGTCGAATACGAACCTCGAAATTGCGAAATGTTTCGAAATGTCCTTTCGACCACTACTCGTAGCTTTTCCATTATTAGGTTTACATTTCGACGAAAAGTCAAGCGTGCAATTTTGCGCCCCTCCTCCTCCTCCTCCTCCTTCTTCTTCTTCTTCTTCTGAAAACTTTTATCCCTTATAGGTAAAATCCTCGATACGAGAATATAATTGAAAAGGAATACTGGGAAGGAAGGCTTTTTTTTATGGGTCGTTTCGAATCTTTTTTGTACAAAGAATATATATATAGGGGATAGGATAAATAAAGATTTGCAAAACGCAGAAGGGGAGAAGTTGTTCGAAGCAAAGGATGCTGCTCGAGCCGGGATGTTTCACGGAAATTTATGGTTCGTGCTCCAGTCTTGATATTTATGATTCGTTGTCTAATATGAATTGCTTCGGATTGAAAGATGAACGTATCGTAGGAACTCTTAAAAGTTCTTTACACTTTCCTAATACTTCCCATTTTTCTCAACCGCGTATATCCAAGTATATTTTAAATTCATTCTTTCACAAATTAAGATTATATAACATGTGTATCTCTTAGAAAGTGATTGGTATAAAATTAAAATTAATAATACTTCGAAATAACTGCTAAATAAAACGATATATAAAAAAATTTATCACACACGGTTCTCATAAGAACCTGTTTACAGATCCACATCAATTATACTTTCCATATTTTCAAAATTTCCTTTTCAAGAATTATATACAAAAAAACTCTCACAAAAAAAATACGAGACAACTGCAAGCCGCGAAAGAAAATGGATTTCTACTCCATTCGGATTATCCGAATCGAGGAATCCGGTGGTAAGAAACGGATGGACAAACAAGGGATCGAAAGACGGTGGTGCAAGTGGCTCGATAAAAGGAATCGTTTGGAAAAGGTATAAAGGACAGGGGTGAAAGAAAGAAAGAAAGAAAGAAAGAAAGAAGGAAATAGCATCTCGCCACCGGTCCAGGTGGCGAGAGTAGACGAAGACGTATCGATTATCTCGCTCGACTTTGCGCAAACGAGACCGCAGCGGCGCGAAAGTACGATCGAAGATAAAGCCAGCCTCTCTGTAAGCTTGGCCCGAGAAGGAGAAGGACAGAGGGAGAGGGATGGTTCGAGCGTGCTCGGCCACCCTTCGAGGATAAAACTCGAGGGACGACTTAATCATCGATGGGCAAGGTCTTTTTCCTTCGGAAGAAAAGAGCGAGAGAGTCTTCCAGAGAGATCCTTTGTGAGGAAAAGAGAAAACCGATCGTCTGAGGAACTTCCTGGTACACTGGCTAATGAACCGTGTCGAACAGTGATCGATTTATCCAGGATGATTTATCAAAATCGATATTTTTCCGTTTATTTATCTCGTTTGTTGATCGAGTTATAGGAAGATTTTTTTCAAAAGAGATAATTTTCCAATTTGATTAATTAGTTTCTATGGCTACGTATCGAAGAAGTAAATTTGTTACCTTATTTGAGATAATTCTAGAATTTAGAAAAAAAGAAAAGATATCAAGTGATTGGATTAATGGAAATTCGATTTATAAAAGTTTAAGGTTAATTTTAAACTCGAGTTAGAATAAATAGTGCACAGTTCGAATTAAAGCAAATTTTATTTATTTTAGAAGAAGAAATTCGATAGAGATTCGATTATATACGCATAAATGTCATGTAAAATTGAGTATCCACTTGTTTCTTATACTACGTGTTGCGTGTCGTTCAAGTATAGGGTTTTCTGTGCCTCTATTCATTGTGTATTCGATCGAAATACAGGTTTCGATACACAAGTTGGTGAAGATGGTTTACACTTGTTATACATCCTCGTGTCTTCAATCTATCATTGTTGAGTATCAATATGGACAGGAAGCATCGTGTCAAAACATTGTGATGAGTCATGCTTCATAAATATCAATCTGTCAATTTGTTAATTTTTTTGTCGTCACATCAAGGAGAGATGATACACGATGATCCAACTAAATCGGTCTTTTGAACAAGACGTGTTACATTGCCCCCCGATTATTTCCATCCAAAAAAAAGAATACATACAACGATGATGTGATATAAAATTACAAATCAGTTTTAACTAAACTGGATACGAAATAATTTAAAATTTATTTAAAATTTAATTGCTCTGATCAATACATAAACGTTCATGTTAAAAAAAATACTCACACGAACAATATTATTCCTATTTTTTAAATTTTAAATTAAACTTCATAACATCCACGACAGATATAATTTCGCAACACATTTATATGAATATTTTTCCAATTTGATTAATTAATCTCTATGGCTATTTACGTATCGAAGAGCGAAGAAGTAAATTTGTTATCTTATTTGAGATAATTCTAGAATTTAGAAAAAAAGAAAAGAAGACGATATCAAGCGATTGGATCATCGACACGCGTCTCGAAAATTTAAAAACACGATGTTGCACCGTATTTCGAAATTTACAGCAGTAATATCTATCCTACACACACACACATATTCTTAGCCAGGTTCGTCGATATCAGCATCGCTCCTCATTTTTCCTACCCCGTCGCCTTTCTCACGTCGAATTACGCGATCGAGTAGCAAGAGAGAGCCCCGGGCACCGAATTTATCGAATTTCTCCAGGGACTTCTCCGGCCACTGGAGCTGCTTTAACGTTCGAGATTCTCGACGGCTGCTTCTGCTCGCTGCACAACATCCTCGTCCAACGAGGGATAAAAAGAGAGGAGGAGGAAGAAGAAGAAGTATAAAGTGAAACGCGTGAAAGGGGGAGCGTGTCAGGTGCAGAGAAAAATGTAGGAGGGGGTGGAAAAATGTGTGCATCGAGAGAAATCAATGGTTTTATAAATAATCGCTTGGCTTTCGTTCGCTTCGTTTCACGGACGATGCTAGCAGGTATTAAATTCCTATTATGTCGGCGGTGGAAGCCGTGTCGCAAGACTCGAGTTGAGGGTGTAAGAAACGAAGGGAGAGGGGTATATAAGGTATCGTTTGAAAGGGGACTCGATGGCAGACTTCCACTTCTGGACATTTTCTTCGAACCCCCTTCGCTTCTTCTGTCTCCTCCCTCGAAAAGAAAAAAGCGGCGGAACTATGGCCGCTTGGCCGATCCTCGAACAACTGGATGTCATCTCGACATTTGATCGGACACTGGAAATTCTTCCCTTATTCTCGAACAAAGTAATGGAAGGGAAGAGAAATATTCGGGTAATTTATTCAGTTTTAGCTTCTTCTCTTCGCGGAGAAGGGATTGTGGAGGACTCTCGAGGAGAATCGATTCTTTCTTTCGAGGAGAAATGGCTCGGCTTATCTCGTGAATCATTTCCCAAACTATGGTGAATGGGTAAAGTGAAAAGAAATCGTGTCTAATTCTTCGAATCAGGAACGTGTCTCTTTGCATCGATTTTGACGAATTTCTTCACCGTGTGCTGGAGGACATCCTCCATCGCGAAATCACGATGACCAATCGCGTAGAAGGAATAATAACGGAGGTTCGAACGAAGAAAGGAGCGTTTATTAAACAGAATCTAAAGCTATCGTCCAAGCGGCTCGACTGGCGGAAGTCGACTCTGCGAACTTGCCCAAAGTTGGTTGGAGAAGATCCCGTTGGTCGGGGAAAATCTCGTTCCCCTGCAGAAGTCGTGACGATAAGGCTGCTTCGAGAGAGAGCGCATTCTCGTTCGATAAAAAACTGTCCCCGTTCCATGGGATAGTTTCGTAGTCATAAATATTCTAAAACCTCGAGCTTGCTCGCGTCCTCGCGTCTTTTTTCCAGCTTTTCATCCCTCGCGCTCCTTGGAAGGGGAGACGGCCTCCTCGAAACTTCAAGAACGTGAACTTTGGCAGGGGTAAATAGTTCCGCTCTGTAAACATTGTTGAATTATTCATCGATTCGGATAATTCATAAAAGAGCACACGCCGCTCTGTTAGACGTTTATTCTCCTCTGATAAAACCGGAAGAGGCAACAACGCGTGGTTTGCGTGCACTAAGCAAAGGGAATTCGAGGGAAATCTTTGGTATGAAATATTTGGTTTTCTTTAAATTCCTTCCTTCTTTTTCTTAGTCGAATCTTTTTAGTTCGAGAGACGAAAAAAATTTAGCAAAAGATTATATAATAAGAAGAAAATTGGAAGATGAGGATTAATTCGACGCGTGAAAATATTTGCATTTGTCACAATCGATCTCGAGATGAAATCGGGGTAAAAGTATCGCGCAGAAACCATTAACCCCAAAAACTCTGGCCAGAATACTCGTGACACGGGGTTAAGAGGCGAGAGAAAGGGGTGGATAAGTGTGGCATGGATCACGTGGAAGAAAGAAAGCGTTTCCCTCTGTTGAACGATCTCGAGGAAGGCACGAGTGGAATCGATATCCAAAGCGCGTCCACGTGTGCGTTTCGGCGCAAACATCTGTTTTTGAAGATGAGAAAATATTTCCCCTCCGACTGTGTTTTATCCGTGAAATTGGTATTCGAAGCACGAGACGAGGATGTCGTAAAAAAAAAAAAAAAAGAGTTTTTTAGTTTCTCGCACGAAACACCTGTGATTCTCTGTCCTTCTTGCAACGAGAATTTTCCATACGACAATTTCCTCCTCCTTCTCCTTTGGATTTTACGATCACGACACGTGTTCTGGGAATATTTACTATTCACAGACGTGCTGCTAGAACGTTGAAAATTTTTATTATAGTTTCCTTCGAAGACTTTACACTCTGCCTGATTTTCCTTCTCGATTGAAAACGAATGGTAATTGATTATCGAATTTTCTTGAGTTTTTATTTTATAGATAATGCTATAATTGAGATATAAGAATTTTTCTAACGTGAATAATTATATGTATGCATATTTCAATCGTTGCATACTCAAGAGAATATAGTCTCTTTAATCATTCGTAATATTGTAAAAATTATCTTAGGATTTATTCCCTTGTCAGTTTCTAAAGAATTGTGTTCTATTCTTTTCTCAAGTATCTTTTACAAAGTAATTTAATTAACCTTTGACATTGTATTATTAAATATCATTAAATACATATTGTATTGAAATTGTTTTTTTAAAACTAAATGTAAATGTCGTAGTTTTGTACTCTTGCAAGCAATTCCTCGTGAAATTTTCTATTAATTACGCAAGAAATTTCCTAGGAAATGTTGAAAACTGCTTCTGCCTTAGCACATTTCATTTTAGCAAACAACAAAGAAGGTATATTACAATTAATTAACATTTGTCCAAATGTTGAAAGTTTTGAATTTAATTACCAGCTGGCTAAAGTCGACTGTGCTTTAGAAGCTGAAGTTGAACTCAGTTGAGAATATTCAAAGCTTGATTGCTTCTAAGACGGACTTTGGAAGTGTAATGATTCTGTTTCACGATTGACTTCTAACCAAGTGTTAATTGACCACTAACTTTGCAAAGTTCCAAGACTTCTCTTCTTCTTCTTCTTTTTCCACTTTTTTCCAGGATTTTCATTTTCGAATATTTATTGGAAATCATTGAATCTTTGATTCAACTTCATAGTTTCACGATGCAATTATCATTTTTCCACAGAGAAACGAAATTCTCGCAATAATATTTCTAATTTAATATAAAATAAGGTATAAAACTTGACTGATCTGCAACTGTAGGGAGAATCAGTATCGTTGTTTCATCGTGTTGTGCAAAAGCAAAAGGTTTGGATCGTTTCTCGAAGGGTGGAGACGATAGTGAATTACACTGATCCGGAAGCGCGCTTTGGGAATATGGCGGGAATTTCGCCGGAAGCGGAAAGCGTTCCCACTCTTCCGCGCAGTGACCGCGGCCTGGTCTGTTCGGGGAACCGCCGACAAAACCGAGCATCGTCCAATGCTCGTAATTCGTCCGCCTCTCTGTTACGCTGTTCAAAATTCCCGCCCTTTTTACGTTCGATCGGAAAATTATAGAAAAATCATTGCGAATGATTCAAGCGTCTCTTGATAAGTACAATAGTTTTTCTTTTATAATAAGGAATAATTTTTAAATGGACGTAGGAGGTATTTTGCTAAATTTCTTTTTTCATAAAAATCTATTAAGTAAATATGGTTTTTGTATAATAAGTAGTAACTATTTGTTCGTATTGCATGTAAAAACTTAAATTTCAACTAAAGAAAAATGAATATGCGATATGTGCATAGTCATTGATGTGGTATAACAATTGTGAGTAACAAAATTAAATTTCGTTCAATCGTTCAAATTTTATTGAAAACGCGGAAAATATTGAAAATTGTGAGTGATTCTAATTTGTTGATTAGAAATTTTAACCCTTCAATTATCATGTTGAATTAACAAAATCTTTATATATCTTTACCAAGATATATAATTTTTACTTAATTCGAAATGGTGGATTTTTGATATCTATAATCATCATCAACACTTTGAGTTACCTTCTCTTAGCTCTTAAAAAAGACGAATCTCGTAAACTGTCGAATGAAAAAATTTTTACAACTTTTTATCGAGACTTTTAAACTCAAAGATTCTCTGAAATTAGAAAATTTCGAGCTCGTATATTTCTAAATACACCTACTGACGAACCACTCTAATTAATTAGCGCCATTCTTGACGAATGCTTGACACTTAATGGATCAAAAAGTGCATTGCTGTTCCTTGATTTCGATTTGTGAATCGCCATTTCCAGGCAAGCCAATGGAAATCGAAAACGATCCACGCATTAAAACGCAAATACATAGCTCTGTGAGCAACCGCGACGTCTGGGTTGTAATTACATTGGCATGAAATTGCTTTTCATAATGACAAACCGTTTCAACCTCCTTCTCGCCGTGGTGAAACTTCGGCGGGAGTTGGCCGAGGTATTCGACTCGAAGGGAGCATTTTCATCGACTGGTAAACGCTCTCTTCCCTCCGCTGAATTTAATTAGTTTTTCGTGATAGAACGCCTTTTGGACGATTATACGACAGAAAAGATGTTTCCCCTCGCGTTATAATTGAGCTCCGTTAAAGACGATTATTGTGTTCTCTGTTTTATTCTACTGTTGTTGAGGGTGAAAACTTTAAGACGATTTTCATTCTTGTTCTTTCTGTGATGATTTCGTCTTCCTGATAATAGATTGTAAAATTGATATTATATGAAATGTGTAATGTATAATACAACGTATTTTTTAATTATAAATAATATTTATTTCTTTTATTGAGATGTGTGTATAATTATAAAGTTAAAAATGAAATGTTACTGCTATTGCAGCAGATATTTCTATGGAAAATATTCTTTAACGTGTAGTCAATCTTCTGTACTCGTTGTAGCACGTAGTAACATGACCTCTTTCACATATATTGCTCAGGAAACATCATATTCTCTGACCCCAAAAAAATTGACGTCAGAGCAGCACTCTATCATGAACATTTTAAAAGTACTGTTGCAAGCATTGACCTAAAATATTCAAGGAAAGATTTTATTTACATAGCCGGCACAGAGTTACTGTATTATAACCACCACCCCCTCTGTCGAAAATAACTGACACGTTAAATATTAAATATTAGTTTACCCTTTCAAACGTATTATCAATTCGAGTGATAATTATTTGAACAACGCGTGAACGGAATGAAATAAAAATTTCACGACGTTTATAATTTATTTTGATAAGCTCCGCAATTCGAAAATGGAACGGACCTCAATCGTGAAAATATTGAATTGGGCCGATGATGAAGTTCATCAACGAAAAACAATGTAACAATGAATGAGGCGGATATTAATCATGGTTTCTCCATTATACAAAGCTTGGTTTTCGACAAACGATGAATACTTAAAGTTGTAAAGTTATAAAGCTTTCCTGTCCCCCATTATCTTGTTGGAAACAATGGAAACGCACGTGTAAAATATTCACCAACGGCGTTAATAGCCGCGTATCCAGGAAAGTGTCACAAGGGTAAATAGATTTTATCGAAAAGCTGCTGTGATAACTGCTGCGGACCTGCTCAGGAAATATTGAAGTGAAGCTCAAAAGACTAAATATATATACTTTCGCTTCGGGAATTTCGTGGGGAAATTCGTGGGGGGTGGAAATTTCGATGTCGAGCGCTCTTCAACGCGGAGGATTACGCATATTGATCACGCGATATTGCGTTCATTTTAAGCTCGCGCAATAAATTATTATACAAAAGTAAATAAAGTGAAAAAAATAAAAAGAAAGGATCGACGAAACAATAATGATCTTCATTATGAATAAATCTGTTATTATCTTAGTTTTGCCTCTCACTACTGTTATTACCGATTCATTAATTTTCTTATCTATATTTTGATAAAGGAATATTTTAATTGCAAATTGATAATTAAAAATTTGGGTTTTCCAAATTTTTTAACACATAACTCAATAGTATCTTTAAAGAAAGAAAAGAATGTGGAAAAGACTTTTCTTACGTGTGCAAATATCGTCGTCACAACTGTTTAGAATTTCGTTTCATACAGAACTGTTTACTTATCAAAAACCAATATCCACCGCCACCGGGGACCTCCTTCAATTTTTGGCGTCGCCATTGAACGTGTTAACGAAGCAGATTACCTGTGACGATATTGTTGCTCGTTTTAAGTACACACGATTCATTTGGATCGTCAATTTTATTTTATGAAAAACCGATAATTGAATGAAAAGAAAAAAGAGATTAAGAGAGAGATAGAATTTTATTCTACTTATTTATCACAACTGCTTGCTTTTTTAACGCAATAATTTACAATTAATAATCTTTTTTATATATAATAACGATTTTATCTTTTTTCTTTTTGTTATTAGATACGATAAAATTTTAGTTCTCGAAATTAACATAGAACGAGATAATTGACGTTTGCAATTTCAAGAAACTAATTTCAAAGAGCTTTTTGTTTTTGGATTCTTTGATTTCTAAATGATACTACTAAGAAAAATTGTTTAATGTAATTGCTTTCACAATGACACAAAATATTTGCATACTGAATCTGTATGCTAATAATTAATAAATATGCATATAGAAGAGTCGAATAAATTTTATTCCAAATTAAAATAAGACGTATCGGTATCGAAACAACAATTTGGACCTCCCTTTGCATCGATAATATTTCCATTAAAAACTGAATATCAATCCTCTTGAAATAACTGTTATCGTGCTTTAAATATTCACAAGTAGAACATTCGTTCCATCCATATATTATCTTAAAAGTAAAAAAAAAAAAAACATTATTATTTTAAACTATAAAAATTTCCCAACACTCGATGGAATATAATTAAAATGTTTTCGAACATAAATAAACCTGGTACGGTGTTATACGAATTAAACGAAACTGTTCACTTACTTAGCATATCGCGTCGTTTTTACGCATCAACGAAGCACGCAATGCGTGTCGCGCACCCTCCACTATACACAAGCTTTTCCAATGCTTCTCCAACTCGAGAGAAATGGTCGACAAGAGGCGTTTAAAACACGTCAGAAAAAAATATAGTTTGCCTCCCTTTTCGAATAATCAGTATATTACGTTGTCGTTCATTTTTAAAATATTTAAAATATTGCCAATTCCGATTTAATCCTTTTAGAGCATGGATGATAGCACTGGTTGTATAAATTGTCTTCTATCTCATATTTTCTATATATTTCCTCATTAAAAATTCAGTAAATAAAGAATATTCATGCTCGTCATACAACCACATCATCATGCAAAGTACCCTCAAAAAGCTAATTTATCTTGAAGGGATCAAGGATTTAGGAAATTCAAGCATTAACGATAATCCACTTACTTGCACTGGTAGGACACTTACGCTCCTGTGCACACTCGTTAATTATCGATCTACCGTGTAAAAACCAGTTACTTTAAATTTTATTTAAAATTATCACTTCTACATGCTTAAAAGCATATATATATACTATATCTACACTAAATTTAAGTTTTTACCCTCATCAAGTTTTAACACTGGAACAATCAAAATAACAAATTTCGTATTTTTTATGAAAATTAATATTTTAATCTAATTTAATTACGATGTAATTACACACATCTACTAGATACTTGGATACAAACCAAGATTTTCTAAATTTGTTGATGGCAAATAACATTTTATCCATTTTCTAAATCGTATGATTATTATTAAAATTAATAATCATAGTAAATTGTTTATTTTAAGAATAAGAAGGCAGATAACAGCTAATCTGATCGATATTATAAACCGATTCGAGGGAGTACATTTCAATTCAACTGGCTTGAACATATTACAGGAGGAATTAACAGTATGCGCCCTACATAACTATCCCAAATGTATATAAGAAATGCAAACACATTTATCAATCGCTTCAAAGGTAAATTTCGTGCATCCCACGATACACAGATACGTTCTGCGCGCTTGCTTATTGATCGACACATAATCTACAAATCCATCCATCATAGTCCACTCGTTGATAGATCATGGACGCGTTATACGCTACAGTGATAGTATACGTACCTATTAGCCTTGCAACTTTTAATATAGATATTTTCATTTTCAAATTTTCATAACATAAATATTTTTAAGAACCAGTCTTCCTTATTTCTTCTTTAGTTAATCAATGTCTGAACATCAATGTTCATAAATCCAACGATATTAATACTTTGTAATTTTATTTTTCAAAGTCAAAGCTTTCAAAAAGAATCCTAAAATCTATCGAATAATATCCAACGAATAAGAGGATGACGATCTCTGATATATTCTTCAAGAAAGTTCCTAGAAAAAAAAAAAAAAAG
>NW_006263570.1:1981476-1986769 GCF_000469605.1 Apis dorsata
TACAAATAAATTCAGTTCATCAAGTTTATTACTCGATAGTGGATAATTGCTCGTGATTGATTATAACTCGTGTTCTTTCGGATCGTCGGATTCCAATAACGCCGGTAGACGTAATAACGTAGCTCTAATTGCATCACATCGGATTAAGAAAATTAATCAAAGCTCTACTCTCTCTCTCTCCGCTCCACTACTGGATAATTACATCCAGCGAACCGCTAATTGCCGCGTCGAAAAATGGAATAAGTTTCGCGAGTTATTGGGTGTGGCGATTAATCTGGGGCGATCAGTCAACGTCGAAACCGGTGGAGGGGACTTATCTTTCCGGGCAACGATATCCTTTCCTCGTCTATTAATCACGTTTATCGTCTTTTTCCCCCGCTCCTTTCGATCCGCCGCGAATGAAACATCGGCCGTTCAATAACGTTGGGGGATCCGGCCTCGAAAAAAACATTGTTGAAACCGGGCATAATTGATAGCCTGTCGCGCGTTGCATACATTAACTTTATCCCCGTCCAAAGCTTATCACGTTGCATTTATGTCACGTTAGGAACAATTATTATCACCTGGTAATAACGTATACGCACACCCAGTTATCGGAGTTATTTATCAACTCGCGTGAAGCGGAAGTGGAAAGGAATTCATCTTCCTTCCCTTTAGATCAGTGTTTCTCGATCGTTTTTCCGAGTGATTCTATACACCCTATAAAAATAATCAAATAACATCTATGGAATGTTAATATCAAATTTCTAATTCAAAATTAATATTATGTATATTTGAAAATTGAATTTTTATTATTCGATATAAAAATAAATAAAAAAATTGATCCATAAATTCTATCTTTATATTAAAATAAAAATATGAATTTAAATATTCAATTGATTGAAGAGTTGTAAAATAAATTCCTAAAAAAATTGTTGATATTAAATATAATTTTCTTAAATCATAGAAATTTTTAACCCTGTATTTATTTCTTTTTTATTTATAAAAAAATCTGACTATATTGAAATAGAAATAGAAATGTACATTAAAACTGATCTATCAATTGGAATATTTATGAATATCGTATTTAAAAACAATTCTACTCATTAATGAAACAAATATATATATATACAATCACAGGTATTATTGTTTATGAACTTGAGGCTCTCAAGTAATCTTTCTTTTTCTGTTAAGATTTTCTATCGAACATCGGCTCGATCTACTCTTAGAATCGACCTTTTGTTATTAAGATGTGTTACGGGGTCCGGATATTAAGGCGGATAAGCGATAGCTTAAGATTTTTATCAGGCTGAAAGATTTATTACTCGAGAGACCACTCTAAAATTCGCGTTTAAGGTTAAGTCGCATATATTATGTACTTTTGCTGTTTACTATATATTCTACATGTACGCCACTTATTCTTTCACCATCTCGTTGTCGAGATTTATCAACTCTCTTTTCCTAAATCACCGATAAACCAAATATCATCGGTTAACAGATTAACTTCTTCTAAAAGTTTATCAACATTTAATAATTATTTTATGTGAAACATATTCTACTTATTAATTTTTCCTTCTAAAACTTGTCCAATCATTTCAACCCTGTTGATTATCATTGACTACATTATCATCGTAATTAACGAGAAAGGAGAAGATTGATTGAAATCGAGGATCCTTCCAGCCTCGGTTCTATATTTTTTCGAGGTGGCCAAGAACGCATCCACGCTTGTCCATCATCACGCTGAACCATTCGAAATTTTAACGACGCTGCTCGTTTGCCAAGCATAAAGCGCGTATCTGCGATTAGATAAGGAGACAAATCGGGAATATCCGTCAGTTGGCGCGTTGGGTCGTTGGCCTGGTAGTATAATTCGGACGACGTTATCGCCCTTCCTAGATCACCTCTCCGCGCAACAAACCTGGATGTGACTTGGATTTATCGACGTGCCAAGGAAATTGTGCTCCTCTCGAAGAGGAAAGGAAAGGAGGACTATCATCTCTTTCTTCTGTTTCGTTCTTGAGGGTGGAACTCGAGATATAGAATGATTGTTGAATGATAAATGATACTTTTATGGGGGAATTATTATGAGATGAAAGAGGTTTCGATGAAAAAAAGAAAAAGAAAGTGGCTTTCATTGGAAATAGCGATTAAATTAATATTCGTTGAATGGAAAGTGAATATTTCTATGAGGAAATTATTATAGGTGGTATAAATCTTTCTTTATCTTTTTTTTTTTAATAAAAAAGTTTTAGAATAGTAGCTGCGAATAATAGAAGGATTAACTGAAAAGAGATTGAGATTAGTATTCAGAGGGGTAAATTTCTGTGGAGGGGGCGGAGTTTACTACGAGCTTCCCCCAAATGAAATAGCAACTGCTAAATTAATATTGTTGAAAGTCACGCTTCCACGGTATGGAATTAGAAGAAGCAAAAAGAGATGCGAAAAATGAATAAGTTTGGAAAAGATATTAATACTGCACAAACAAATTTTAACGACGCGGAATCGCGATTTCTTTTTATCTTTTATAATAACCGTATCTGTAAATTTTGTTTTGATACATAGAAAGCATCAGAATTTCAATTTATTTGTCCATGTCCTTTCCTAAAATAAATCCATCGTTCCACGATCAATAACGAGAAAAGCGAATAAAAATATTTTTTTTTTTAGAGAAGAATTAATCGCGAGCCTGATTTGGATTTAATCGTTATCCAATTTTCGAAGAAAATTGCAATTATTCAGAAAAATTTCGAGCATTTCCCCGTGAACGCCTGCATTTAAATGTTTTAAAATCCGTTGATATAAATCCTTTGAAATATACTCGCCCTCTCGCTTCCACGTCCAAGTAGTTACAGCACGTGCGGTTCAGACAGGTGCGCTTGGGAAATCCAGTTAAACGTTAAATTACTTTTGGAGTTTATCGTTGATTTACGCAGCCGGTTGCGTCCGAAAGAGTAAGAAGAAAAACAACCCTTGCCTTTTTGATTAATGTAACGACCGGGCTAACAACCCCTTCCCACCCTCGTTCTTCTCTATTATTAAACAAGAGCTCGTTTCTGAAAGCAAAGAAGGGCGGGAGAGAATTTTTAGTTTTGCAAAAAGAAAAAGTAAAAAAAAAAAACTGTCTGTTTTCTTTTTCTGTTTTCTATGATTTTTTTTTCTCTCTCTCTTCTCTCCCCCTTTTGTTTTTTGAAACGAGCCTCGCGTTATGAAGCACCGAAATGGTGTCAGCAGCGTGCGTAACAATACTGTGCGATGGCTGGCCCAGATTAACGTGGACGAAAGAAATTCTTGGGTGTAATCGTGCAGATATCAGAGTTATGAAATTTCTATCTCTCTCTCTCTCTTTTTCTCGAGTCCACACGATGGATTTATTATATTTAACACTCTCATACAGGTGATATGATTTACAACACGAGTCGAAAGAAATTGTTTCTTCGCGATTTTTATAATAATATTGTCTAATAAGAATGTTCTGGATATTAACAGTGAAATGGTATTATTATGATAAAATGAATTTCATTAAATCTTTATATAGCATTTTAGTTTTATTTAAAGTCAGAATATATTATTGCACGAATCGTTAGATTCCATCTTGTTGGATCCATTTTGCAAATTGAATGTATTTCTATCTGTTATAATAGTAGTTCATTTGAAAAAATCGATATAAACAATTAAAAATAGAAGAGAAAGAAATATCCGTGTTAAAATTCTATTCTACGTCAGCTGAGTCAGAATAATCCACCCTACACACATTTTTCTGATCTCCCCCTAAATCGCAGATACTTGGAAGAAGCCAAAAATAAACTGGCCATTAAGGGAGTCACTGCACCACTCTTCCTATCGATCGGTCCGTTTCCTGCCATATTCGACGTGTTATTTGAGGGATGGTCGAGAGTTTTGTCGAGTCATCCCTAACAATAAGACAATAACACGCAAATTACAGCCCCGTTACTATAACATAATCTACCGTATACACGAGATTTAAGATTAAAATCGGATTTTTCTTCAATTTGAAAATTTGCCAAGTCAAAGAACCATCCACCAAAATCTTCTTAAAAAATTCATAACCACAATCTCGTTCCTCCTTAAATAATAATTTCACCTATTAACGTTATCTCGACAAGAGTTTCTTTCTTCTTCAATTCTTCACGTCAAATCATAATTTCGATCAAACAAATTTCTAATGCCCAACTTTTCTTATTTTTCCATCAACAATTTCACGACACGTACGATAAGATACAATCCACAAAGCGGAACATCTTCTCATCTTTGTCACCGTTATTGAATCGAGCCCATTATGCAACGACTATTTATACACACCATTCGGTTCGACGAATCGTTACATCATCCACCGTCGTTCACCCTTTTACCACGCGAGATCCCCTCCTCTTTCTATTTCCATCCTACGTAATACACCCCTCATTCTCTCTCTAAATTCACCTATCACCTATCACGATAAGAAGGGTGTCCGTTTACCTTGGCGTCCCGGCTCTTCATCTCCTGCCTCCTCGGCACCGTGTTCTCGCCATCTGCGTACACCAGGTTCCTGATCAACCCGTTGAACCTAGGCTCGAAGATGACGCTCGGCAACGCGAGCAACGTGAGCTTGCTGTTGTACCAGCTGGGCATACCGCCCACGTAAACGTCGGAATTGCCGGCCAGCTTGCCGAACTCGAACTCCTTCCCACGGGAGGTGGAGACCGCGCTCACGCCGTCCACGGTCAACGTGGTGTTCTCCGCGCACCTTGTGATCTGCACCTTGTGCCAGTGGCCGTCGCCGAGATCGTGGCCGACTGTCACGATCTGCACACCGCCTCCCAGATTGTATCTCAACCTGAGCGCGCTCTCGACGAGCTTCGCCTCGAAGAAGTCGTACGTGCCCCCGTCGTCCGTGTACAGCAGCAGACCGTTCCCCTGCTCGGTCTTGAACTCGAACTCCAACGTGCCGTTCAACCCCGCGTTCCATTTCCTGAACTGGGCGTAACTCGTGGCCGAGCCCTCGAGCACGAACGACATGGCCACCTGGCCCAACAGCACGACCAGGAACGGCAGCAACGTGCCCACGTTTCTTATAGACGGATGCATGGTTTCTTCTCCTGGCTTCGGTAGCTGGATCATCTGCTAGATCATCAGATTGTTTCTTCGATACTTCGTTCCTTCCTTCCTTCCTTCCTCTTCTCCTCCTCGCGTCGCGTCACATGTCAAAACGTTGAGGACGATCAGATCTCGACATTCGGATCGTGGTTCCGAGATTGGAAGTGGCAGCAGCCAGCCAGCCACGTTGTACCGGCTGTGATCGCACGTGAGCACGCAC
>NW_006263570.1:1986921-1993799 GCF_000469605.1 Apis dorsata
GGCGGATACGGAAAGAGAGAGTGACCGTGCACACACGTCTGTCTGCGGGATCTTTTCCTCCACTCGTTCGTTCTCGTCTCTCTCTCGTTGGAGGATGTTCGACGATGCTTGGTCGAGTTAATTTTTGGAAAGGATTTAATCGTGTTTGGAGAGAAACTCGAGGGAACACGTTTCGTTTGAAATTGGCAGAGTAATCGTGATATGTTTTGGACCTAATTTTTGTTATTTGTTTATTTATTTTGATCTAACTATGGGATTTTTAGGTTGATCAAGAGGACACGCGACACGCTTCGAGAACACGTTATCACCTTTATCACTCAACGATTCTTTTAACACACGTTTCTGTCACACACTTCGAACCCCCGGAGAGTATCACACTTCACAATCACGTTATACACAATTCGAACGAATCTTTCCTAGAAATCCTGCACTAGATTAACCTTGTCGATGAATCCACTTTTCCAACAATCGGATCGATGAAATCGACCGAGTGCAACGACGGATGCTTTCTCGTCGGGGTCATCTTCTTGTCATGTATGTATATATGCCAAAGTGTGGACGATTATATATACTTCCTCCATTAAAGCACGTAGTGATCAAGGCTAATCAACCCGTTTCGATATTACAACGATCTGGAAAGCGGACAGGTTTATCATCAAGTTTCAATTATTTCGCTCGGCATCTCGTTCTCTGCCTCCTTCAAAATCGTCGAGTGGAACGAATTCGATAATTAATTGCGCGGGTTTGTTATTCCATCGTCGCTTCGCATCAAGACACTCTAGCAGCAGCGACCTAACCTAAGGCGCCTCTCGCACCACGTCGGTGACACACTTTCCCCGTCTCTTCAAACCACTTCTCAACCTCGCTTGGTCGATTCCTGGTCCCACCACCACGTTTCCTTCCTTCCCAGCTATCTCGAAAAAGAGACAGAGATCAATCGTAAGCTTGCATTGAACGAGGGCTCGTCACGAAAATCGTTTCGAATTCCTCGACGAGACGAGGCACGACCTCGACCCTTTTTCCTCCTCCCCTTTCCTCCTCCCTTTCAATACACCCGACCACACTCACCACGCACTACTCTACTCTACCGCATTCGTAAATCATTCACACGCTTCTCCGATCACGCGCAGGACCGTGCCACGTACACGAGGAATAAAATAAAATACCGTCACCACAACTCTAACCAGCTCCACCACTATCCACCACCAAGGCGCGACTATCTTATCACGGTTTGTATATTCATATATCTCCCTCTCTCGATAGAGGGTTACTCCACGTCCATCCAGCGTACGTTTATTTCGCGATCGATCCGTGGCTCGTGGCTCGGCGTACGCCCCATTTTTCTCGTCGAGTCGAGCCGCCAGAGCTCACCGGTGCACAGAGCTGCCTGCCACGATGGTGGCACCCGCGCGCGACTTAACAGGGACGTGCGTCGTTGGTCGTGGTGGCCGCGTTGCGTTCGATGCGTTGGGATGCACGGAAGAGCGTAGCATGAGCGCCGATTGCGGAGGTGGAACAACCCTCTCGACGGCTCCCGGCTTGATACTGGCCTGGCTGAGAGGAGACGGCTCGGTCGAGACGGTCGGTCGGTCGGTCGGTCGGTTGGCCGACGACGTTGGTGCGACGCCCCCGGCACGACGCCGACGCCTCGCGCCGTTTCCGCGCGCAGGCGCCCCGCTTCGACGCGCAAACGGGGACGAGGAGGGGGCGATGCTCGACGGCCGAGGTTGGACGAGGACGGAGGACTTTGCTTCGAGGGTTGCGTGAGAGGGAGAGAGGGTGGTATAGGCGATGTATGGGAACGAGATTGCTCGCGGCTCTCGCGGAAAATGCTCGGGCTGGAAAAATTGCCGGATGGAACGGTGGGCCCCGAACGATCGAGAAGAGCGTTTCTTTTTTTTTTTTTTTTTTTGCACTGGATGACACTGTGTTCCTGGCCAGACACTGACTTTCTTTGTTTAATTGGGGGTTAGGGGGATGACGGTGGATTTATCGGGTGTTTCGCGCGTTGGCACGTGTTCAGGGGGCTTCGTAACGTTCTGTTGGTCGAAGTTAATTCCGCGAGATTCGAGCACGCGTGAAATGTTTGATTGTCGATTATTGAGCCGAGCTCGATGAGGATGAAGCGTTAGAAATTTGGATTTTGGGAATTTATCAGTAAAGAAATAATATATTGGAATCCCAAAAAGTTACATTTCGATTAAACTAGAAAAATGTTCACTATATTAATCTCGCGTGTAGTGATTTTACAAGAAATCAAATTGTCGTCGGTGATAATTGAAATCGAATCGTGTTCGAAGAAGAAGAAATAATTAAAGAATGGTTGACGTATCAGCTGTTGAGCTGAAAGAAATTGAAGGGATATCAAATTTCACGATGAAGCGTGCCAATAATTCGTGAAATGGCATTGTCTTTCAGAAGAAATTCAACATTTCGAATTTCCAGGAGAGCGTGTCCACGGACCAGCGTGTTATTGTGCAATTTGTACATTTTCATCCGGATATGTATCTACATGAATAAAATAGAACGTTCAGAAATTCGTGATAATAAATTGAAACCCGAAAATGTAATAGAAATCCAGATACGATTTCGTTTAATTAATTACAATTGAGCGATTGTTATAATTCATGCGGAAAATTTGACGTGTATAATTCGTAATTATAAAATACATAAAAATATTTATTTATAAAATATTACTTGATTCTCGATTTCATCGAGTTTATTTATATTCTTGAATATTTCAAGCACGATTTTGAATCCCTTCCAAAACTTGATTAACAAGGGAACAAGACAGTGCTCGTAACGCATCTCGATGATCGTTGAAAATCTTTCAAAAATTAAATAAATATAATAAATGGACAATAAAAATTCATAATAATATTCTCAAAGAAAAATCTCAAAGAAAATTCTCGCATCGCATGGAAGTCATAGCATAAAAATAAATAAAACGAATGCCATGATGATAAAAAAAAAGCCAAAGAGGCAAAATATTTTAATCCTCGAGTTCGATTAATTCGTGCAAGATCGAAATAAGCAATGGCGAATCCTCGTGAAACCACGAGGAACCACAATATTCGAGTTCTGAAACGAGGTGGAAAAACGTCGGGGGTAGGAGGAGACGTGATGGAAGAGAGGGGGTGGAAGAGAGCCAGACCCGACCAAGTGTCCGAATAAGAGTGGTTAGACAGGGGAGGGAAAA
Organism: Apis dorsata; assembly: GCF_000469605.1. NCBI lineage: Eukaryota > Metazoa > Arthropoda > Insecta > Hymenoptera > Apidae > Apis > Apis dorsata. The sequence goes on from NW_006263570.1 coordinate 1,990,121, forward strand.
GCCGCAGAGGCATCGTACAAAGGTGGGTTTCGGGTAGGTGTCTGGCAGAAGGTGGAAACCGAGGTCCACCACCATCACCACCACCGGCAACAGAGGGCGGCGATGCTGAGAAAGCATGGCACAAGCCCGTGAAAGGCAGCGATCCGCGAGAACGATACAACACGAACGGGCAAGATGGCCAACGTCGTTCTTTCCGTCCTTCTTCTTATCCCTCCCTTCCCTTCAGTCTTTTATGGCTGAAGGGTGGATCCTGGAAAGAGGATCGAGCGGGGAATATTTGCCGAGATATCGTTATCGTTGTCGTCGAGTGTCAATTAGAGGAATCTAGGGGGCTATTAATTAAGCGGGGTAATTTGGGGGTTGGTGGATTTAGCGGATGGTTTTTCGAACGTTGTGGAACAATGGAAGTTTTTGACGATCGTTATCCAGGGCAAGGTGAGAATTTATAGGATAATTTTGCGCCGAGGATTCGATTTTCCATGGGAAATGAAATGATTGTGAAAAGGGTTTAAAGAATTTTAATTTGATTTTAAATTGGATGATTCGGTAATGAAGGAAGGAAATGTTGGAAAGATATTATTTTATCTATTGATTTTCACTTTGAAGAATATAGTTCTCGAATTTAAATAGAATTTATTCCTCGTATTCGATTTACGTATTAATCAAAGCTTTCTAAAGAAAATTCCCTCATAAACACCTGTCTCTCGACTTTCTAAACAGTTTCAACCGAGCTTCTCCCAATAGACTAGCCAACATCGATTATCTTCATCAGCTTTCAACCATCTTCAATGGACCATCACCAACTTTAACAGGCTTTAACAAACTCTAACTCCCCACGTTGCACTTTTGATCCATACATTATTATTATGCCGTCTCTTATTAGTCAAAAATATTTCAAACATTTAAGTAAAATTAAATGTTTTGCTCTACTTTCGATCACAGTGAAGAGGAAGAATTCGACAAAATAATAAAAACAGTCGTGTTTTCGCTTAGATAATCTTATAATTTAATAATCGAATGGAAAGATTCGCATCAAGATTCTTTTTAGAAAGGTATTATCAATTAGAGACTCCAATATTATTTTTATAAATTTAAAATTCTTCTTCGATTAATAATTTTTCCATAAAATTATGTAAGTTAAATTTCTGGTACCAAAAAAAGGTAACATTTCAAATATTTCAATTTATCGTTGAAAATCTGTAAACATTACTCTTATCCACTTATCTTTCAGTATTTAATCATAAAGAGACAGCGATTAAATTTTCCACACTTTGACCTGTTTTCATGCTTTTTGTACCGTTTTGTGTCAAAGAAAAGTTTTACTTGCCCCTACTAATTACTATGGACCATTAGCAACTCGCGTGATACTTTCACTTCTATTCCATTCTCATCTAAACAATCATCGTCCCGAAACTCTCCGAAACTCCTCCACTCTTTCTTCTACGCGATGGAAACTTTCATCGTTGCACGAAAGTGCGGTAAAACGCGCGTTGGTGTTCGCATATTCGCGCGTATAATTTCCATCCTCGCGAGCGGGGACCACGGCGAATCGTTTCGAAGACGATTTAAATATTAATGGAATGTCGGTATTCTCTCCAAACCGGATTATCAAGGAGCGAAAACTTATGAAATGAAAATTTCTAGGCGAAACTTTTCTTCTTCCCCGCGAAAATGATTCCTTTAATCATTTATCGACCCAGCACTTTCTAATTCCTTACTTATTTATTATACAATGCTTGCATTAGAACGCGAATAAAATATTCTTAAATAACGAACGAAACTTGTGTTATATCTTTGAAATATATTATAGAAGAAATATTTGAGAGTTAATCTTTATTCTATTAAGTATTGATACGTTACGTTAGTGGATCTATCTTCATCGGGTTAATTTTATATTATATCTTTTATTTTGGCCTCTAATTTTATTATATTAAAATTCAGAAATATTGAAAACTTGATCCATGGTTATGATATCATTGCTCAGTCGTCCAAAGAAAGTTTCATATATTTCGAATATATACGTAGCAGTAGAATTATTTGCAGCTCGTGCGACCAATCCGCGTGTACAACCGGATAGGAATTTCGCCCTGAAGACCGAATTTCGTTATCTAAATGGCTTTTGGAAAGAGAGAGAATCTCGACATTGTTTCCAAATTAAAATGTTGTTTATGTTACATTATTGCCCGCCATTAATTTTGAATTAAATTAGGTGGATTTATAATATTGTCTTCGTGGATTGATTTAACTTGGTACTTTAAAGATTAAATGTCTTTTAAGTATGTTCTCTCTGATATCGAATAATTCATCATCATCATTGAAATATACAAAAATACATTTGAAATTTAAAGAAATTGAATATAAATTAATTCTCTTTTAAAAATTGTATTTTATCTCTCGTTACGATTGGTAGTATAGTGTAGAAAATTGCGTTTTCATCATACATAAATTATAATTTCTGATTCTTTTCGTCGTGAATATATAATAAATTTTTATAGCAAATACTAAAATATCCTTCTTTTGCTAATTTTTCATCGTAACTTGTTAAAACAAAATTCAAGAATAAAACATTTATCAACTATTGAAAGTATAATAAAATATGATAACAACGTAAAAATTATTTTACAAAATTATTTCTGAATTTAAACGTGATACTGTTGCTGGAGACTAAATTGCCCCAGTAAAATCAAGAGACAGCTTTGTTTTTTGTTAAATTCCCCCTCCTCCCCACGAATACATAATATCCATAAGAAAATAACGTTACACGGGGAGATGAAACGGGGAGAGAAAGTAATCCCTTAAGGGGTGAGACTTGACAAAAGAGGACGTAAAGAGAAAGGGCAGACGCGGCCAAATAGCAAAGAGTGACAGGGTAAAACGAGTGCTATTCAATCTTGTTGAATGAATCCACTTTCCACATTCGTCTCTGATTTACATTTGAACGATCGAGGAGATCGGGAAATAAGTAAAATATCAGCTGAAATATTTGCTTTGCTTGTAATTTTACGATCCTTTTTTAATTGTAAAGAAGAAGAAAAAAATAAATATAATTATGGAAATGAAATTTTGAAACGGATCAAGAAGCCAAAAATTTTTACTTTATTGAGTGCAATAGTATGATAGTTGTATGTTATTAATCATTCTTAAATATCACTGATCATTTAATTCCTTGGAATTCCTTGGAAAGTTGAATGTTAATTGTATATTTTGATGGATATTAAAATTGAAAGTTTCTCAAAAAATGCAAGTAATGAAGTAGATTGTCTTTTTCTATTAAATATATTGTAAATATACTACATGAAATACTTGTCTTTCTTTAAATTGAATTAAATTCAAGATGAATCATCATCAATGGATGAGAAAAAAAATTTTGGAGGAAGGAATATTTCTAAGGAAGAACTTCTTTTAAAGAATATATCGACAATTATAAATTTAATCCAATTAATTTATAATTTATTTAATAATAAGCATTCTACGATATACACAATCTTGAATGATAAAAAGAAAATTTTCAAGTTCAAATTTCAGAATTGAATTAAAAATATAATTTCCAATATTTTCTTCAAGAAACATCTTATAATTAATAATATGAAAATAAATATAGAAATATTTTTAATATTCGTATCTTTTTTTAGATTAATAAAACAACATTTAAAAAAAAAAAAAAAAAAATTTGAAAAAA
>NW_006263570.1:1994026-1995441 GCF_000469605.1 Apis dorsata
TTAAGAGTTAATTCCATTCGATGACTTTATCGAGGTTATATAATTCTATCGAAGAAGTAGTTACGGCCACGGTTGTAATTAAAAATTTTAAAAATGATGGTTCCACGGAATAGGGAGGAAAATTAATTAACTGAAATGAGGAAATGGCGGTATCGATGCTCGTGACTTTTCACGGCCGCTGTGCAATAATTATAAAGTCCACCAGGCCTTACGTTGGCGTGTAATTAACCTACAACAGACGACGCCATTTACTTGAAATGGAAGAAATTTAAATACCAATAACCAACCCCGGAGGGTGTCTTAGCGAGGGGGCAGAGTGGCGAGCGCCACTTCAGAATCTTGGAGCAATCTAACGAGAGGACCAGATGCTGTGGAAAGCTTTATCAACTCGTTTCTGCGAATATATAGTGTTGTATAGTGTATAGTGTTCGAAAGTGGATACTTTATTTCCTTTATATAAGTGTATCGAAGAGAATGATATATATAAATATGAAGGATCTATTGAAAAATAATTTACTAATTTGGTGCAGATGATACGTGTGAGAAACATTGTTTTTTTCAATCAAATTTATTATTATTATTTCTTTGAAATTTTGTTTTTTGAAATCACACGAATGTTCTTTAAAAGCTAATCCTGCTTTTTAATTTTTGAACATTCGATTCTTTTATATTTAATACATTATACATTTGATTTGTAAATTGAATCGTCGAGTTAAAGTTCAAAGAAAGAAAAGAGAAAAATAATCGTCAAAAGAATATCGATTTTTATTATATGTTTTATTTATAATGAATAAGATGTAAGAAGATAGAAAGTTGTTGAAGAAGATTGTAATTTGTAATGCGATATATCTGCCATGATCTATTACATTTGATCTTTTTCGAGATATTTTTCTTCATCTCCACTATACTTCCATTTGAAATTCACTTGATTATATATTATCTTTTTTAAATTATTCCCTCTTGCGTTATTCTTGAATGCGCTTTATCGCATAATTATAAATAATACATTTATTTAAGACATTAGAAAAAAGTTATTTTATTTTTTTCTTAATTATAAATTAAACACACATGTTGTAAATATCATATTTATAAAAAAAACAATCTTAATTTTTACATTGACAATTTTATAAAATAATCAATCATATCATAAATTTTTCAAAAATATTATCTCCCATTTCACTAATCATTGAAAAATTTCACTTTTGAATATTTTTTATTTTATTTCGCTGTTGAGGAAATTTTATAACAATCAATCTAAAAATCCATAATAAGTTTAAATCATGCGTGCAAAGCATTAATTTAAAAAAAATAAAAAATAAAAAAAAAGATCCGAATACTGTTTATTAACCGATTGATTTTTCTCTTTTCATTTAAAACGACGGGAAACTGAATATTCAGATATATATATATATATA
>NW_006263570.1:1995806-1999078 GCF_000469605.1 Apis dorsata
TAAAGCATCACGTTTGAAAGCTCGTCAATTCCTTTCTTTCTTTGATATTTTTAAATGAATAGAAACGACAATTGAGAGAAACAGAAGTACGCACCTATAAAATATCGAGGTCGAGGTGAAACGGACAGTTAAAACTGATACCACTGCGCCTGCAAAATCGGGACGTGCATGTATTTAATATAAATTTCACGTTTCAAGAGGAAATTATACCCTTCACGGTTTAACCGGTATCGGACGATAAATTATTCCAAGTATAAAGAATTAGCAGGTGGGAGTAATTATTTCGTCGAAGAATATTTTATCATTGTGTTAAATGTATAAATATATATATAATTGTATCGGAACGTGCAATGGTAATTAAAATTGAAAATACTAACCTCCGATACGAGAATAATTTAATATGTTATTGCTTTATAGATTGTAATTCATTTGGATGTGTAATAATCATGAGGGAGATATTGAGATTTATTATAGCGATTAATAATAGTGCAACAACTTGAAGTTTTGTGTGTGTATACAAGAGATTTTTGAATTACAATTTAATTAAATATCAAATATAATGATCAATTCGATGATTTTTAAATTATATTATATTTTTGAGAAATATATCTTGAAGATAAAATTAATCATCATGGAATACAATATCTAAATATTGTTTTTAATGAATTTTATATGAAACATCAAAATTAATATATATTAAATATTTAAAAAGAATTCTTACTGAAATCCAATATTGATTAATTAAAGAAAGAATAGACAGTCGTTTTCGAAACGTATATCTACACAATAATCATTACACTTATAATCTACAAACGTTATTTCCAAAGAAAGAAAGAAAGAAATAAAGAAGAAACTTATGTTGTAACAAAATAATAATAAGCTTACAAAATATATAATAATTCATTTTTATGAACACATGCCACTTATTACACCATGTAAACACTAATTAATTAACACCAAGTCACAATTCCACATTATTGATGGAACAAGACAATATTTCTTTACAAAATATAATAAATATCGATACCTCTGCACATTGCATATTACTCGGCTATTTAAGTCAACGCTTGATGATACTTTCCTAATAAAAAAAATATATATATATATTTCTAAATTCTCTCCACGATCGATACGAATGTTCGATCCAAAGTGGCGGAACACTTACCTTATACGGTCTGACCCATGAGCCACTCATACCACTCGAGAACGACCTCGCAGACGAAAGAACGTTCCTCGAACGTTCAGCAAACGCGAAAAGCGTTATTAAAGACACGATATATCTATCGTGGAGCCGATTGTTCCGAAACGATCGAAAGAACGGAAACGGAAACGAATCTCCCATTAAATCCAATTACTATCGCCATCAAAACTTCTTTGAGCTCCTTCCTTCTTAATTTTTCCCGAGAAATCGCGTGTAATTTAAAGAACGGAAAACCAGCGTTAACCAGCGATGATATAACGTGGCGGGCCATTCAAATATCGAGAAATAAATGGAAGCGGAAAGGCGCGATGATCAAGCCGCGCGATGCAGATGAGAAGGGACGCGAGTGGTGGAGACACGCCGGGGGGAGGGAGGGGGGAAAAGCGGAAAATAGTTCCTGTCGAAGCCACGTGACAGGGGCGCATATCATTGGCTCAATCCTTTCAATTTCTCATTTCCTCTGAGGATCGTGAGAGGAATCGATAACACGGTTCCACTGTTTGTGTACGCGAAAATATGGTAACAACGATATTTAAAAATTCTAATTATAGGAAAATTAAATAATTTTCCGTGATTTGATGTTAAAATTAAAATATCGAGTATAATTACAAAAGTAAATAAATTTAAGAAGCTAAATTATTTATCTCTAGTCAATATTAATTTATCAATCGTGAACGTGTAATATTTAACAGTTTGTTACGAAACTGTTGTTTCTTAATTCTGTGCCAATGGAAATTTAAAAAATTCAATTCCTTCTTTTTGTGATGAAATATTGAATTTCACGATTTATCTTTTACAAGATTGCTCGTCGTTACTTCGATGCAAATGACCCGCAAGTTTGATTTAATTAATAATGATGACGTGGCAGGTAATATCCATCGCGGTCGTGAGGGTTTGTTGCGGTTAGTCCGTCGATTTGAATTAATTCTGTTAATGGCTGCTCGTAAATAGTGTTACGAATCGTTCGATATTGATTTTCACCGAGTAAACAGCATTCTTTTTTTAAGAAGATTTTTATTTTTAATTCACGGTGTTTATGCACCGTGTAAAATAATTCTTGCTTGAAAATAACAATATCAGGGGTAATCTCGAAATTATTATATATATACAAGAGAAATTTTTCATATATTTAAAATTCAATAATTATTATTTAAAATAACGACGAATACAAAGTGATAATTTATTTCGTTTGCAACTTATTTGTCTGTTTCTTTATTAATCGAAAAAACACAAAAACATATTTATACAGATTTGATTATGTACACGTACAAGAAACATACTTGTGTATTACAATGTTTGCATAATTTGATTAATTAGATTCGTTATAAAAATTAAATGCTACAAAAATAGATGTAAATGTATTTCCTTCACAACGATATTTTGAATGTATCCTTCGCAAAACGCGCATTATTTCCATGTTTATCTCGACAAAAGAAATTACGCAAATTATCCAAATTGGTTGCATCGATCGAAACTTGTCATATGCGTTTATACATTCGGAAAGAGAAGTGAAAATTTCGCGTACGCGGAGGTCATTCCACCTTCGAAATTCAATAATTACGGATGGACGGGATACGGGGAATTCGTAGAATACGTAGAAATTCGTAGGAGGAGGATAGGAGGGTGAATGATCGATCGGCGATTTTATTAGTTTTCGATGGTGGCATCCGGAGGGAGAAGAAACGAGCAGGGCCATAATAATATTGTTCTCGATCCTGGAAATGCGGCCTAAGGAATTCCGCGGTCTGTCGAACTGCGAAATGAGCCGAGACACTTCATCCCTCTTTCCATTACCTGCCACGAATCGAGAAACGAAAAATCTTCTCCTACTTTTATCAATGAAAATATTCGCAATATTCTCTTTACCTGCAAAAATTGATACCGCATTCTGTCGACGATATTCCTCTTTCTCGATCCCATCGATCGGTTAGTTTTGATCGGCTTCTCGTTATTTTCCATTCAATTCGCCCCTCGTATTCGACGGTTTCTAGAAATATTCAAGTGTATATCAATCAGTTTCCAATTCTTCGAATTGCAAAATCATCCAGGTTTATCCTTTTTTTTTTTTTTT
>NW_006263570.1:1999312-2000222 GCF_000469605.1 Apis dorsata
GCAGGTATACTTAAAATAATATAATTATATTGAATCTAATTTTAAAAAGAAGTATATGATTTCTAATGGAGATAAATTTTATTAGTACTTTTGTTTTCAATTTATTTTTTTAGATTTAGATTTTTCTTAAGCAAAGTAATCATTCATAAGATACAAAACCAACATGTACGATGAAATATCGAAATTTAAATAAAAGAAAAAATACACGCGTATAATCGTGAAACTCGTTTATAATAATATGCAATATTATTTGCTTCGTTTTTCAATCGTGTATACGTATATATAATATAGAATGTGGATAGAAATCCATTTTCATTCAGGAATTATTATCGAGAATCAGTTGTTGAACGAGAATTATATCCAGATTTCATTTTATTATAAATCTTTGCATTATGATAACAATTGGACGACAGTATAATAATATCTCTTCGTATGAAAGATTAATCATAGTGCTAATACAATAATACAAACTAGAATTATATTATTCCATGCAATACCTTTATAATAATTTCACGACTTAAATTTAAAAGAAAATCCGCTCTTCCATCTCTTTTACATATTTATAATTCTATTACAACAATAATTATTAATTTAACACACATCTCCTTAAAAATCTTCATCCTCAAAACAACAATCTTCCACATATGTATAAAAAGAAAAAAAAATCCTAAAATCCCCCACTTTATTTAAATTTATAGTTGAAACAGCATCCCTCTCAGAAAGAAACCCAAAACTCTTCCTAAATTTATAGTTGAAACAGCATCTCTCTCAGAAAAGAAACCCAAACTTTTTAATTCAATCTCTCGCCTTTAATCAATCTTAATTCGATCGAATCTGAACAGCGACAAGAGGAGGGGAGGGAGGGGGTTTTGGAGGCGAGAGCTCGGCCAGAAAATTTCCATTCCTCCTT
>NW_006263570.1:2000683-2004393 GCF_000469605.1 Apis dorsata
AAAGGGCCGACACAGAATATATCCCTCGTTTAATTTCAGCCCACGAGGCGCGCGGGCGCGCGCGTGTGTGTGTGTGTGGGCGCGCGACCTTTCCCTACAGGAAACCGGAAGGATCGAATCGATGAAAGTTTATAGAGGCAGGGTGGCATAAACGACCATCGCCACCCCCGAATCGTGGCCGCAGTCCAGGATCTGCCGTTTCTTGCCCCGGAAACAATGGAGTTTCTCCGGCGAGTACGTGATCCGCTTGAAATTTGATAAACAGGTAGATACATTTTGGAAGATGAGGAAGGAAGGGCTTTCGGTTTTATCAGGAGAAAAAAAAAAGATACGAAAAATATTAATTCTGAAATAATAAATAAAATTATTCGAAATTTTTAAAAATTAATAACATATATGCAAATCTTGAAAAGTTCTTTTTCGAATTTGACTTAAATTTAAAATTAAAAATAAAGATATAGATCTGTAGATTCAAATTGCTGTTCCAACAAGAGTATTTAATAATCTGAAAGATAGAATAATTGGTCATGGTCTATTAGTTATTATATGAAATGAAAAATTTTTTAATTTGATTCAGAAAAATAAAGAATTAATAAAATAATTGAAAATACATACATATCTTTGAATAATTGATATAAAAATTTCTGGTTTATTATTTTATCGATATCTTTCTGATTAAATATGACGAGTATTTAACAAGATTTAATCTCTTTGTATACTTATATCAAGATATAATCTCTTGTATATTCTTTATTTTTTTTTCTATATAATTTAAAATTTAATAAACAACGAAATCTCGAAATCTTGTTTCGAGCGATCCACTCGCTTTTTCCGCCATTGTTACAAACTTTCGTCTGTATTCTTTTTCGCCACGGGTTGAATTTAAAAAAAAAAGAAGAACACGCGGAAGGATAGGAAGAGATTACGAATGAAAAAGGGGGAGGAAGGGGTTAGAAAGGGTGGAAAGGGCGAAAAATGTTACATTTAGCATGGAAGAATCGGCGGGAAAACGTGCTCGTGAATGCAAAAGGCAATTCGGCACGAATTCACGGCTGGATCCATGGCTGGTTAAGTGTGGTAATATCGGTGGTAGGTTGTTAAGCCCGGTCCACACGTGAAACTCGATCGTCAATCCGATCCTGCGTAATTCAATTGAAACTGCGGCTCGATCGAACTCGATCGGAGTTGCCTGGTTGTCGATTAAAAAAGAGAGGGAGAGAGAGAGAGAAAAGAGCAGTCGTTGGAAGGGAAAATGGAGTGCAGTGGTACTGATCGACTGTTTATCAAGCTCGAGTTATGATGATTTATTTTCTTTGACTGTTTTTCTTTGTTGTTACGTTCTTCGATTTTTTTGTTAATGCAAGGGATGAAAAAAATTAATGATAGAAATGTCAAATATTCTTCTTTCTATTCGGAATTCCAGAATAGCTTAAATAAATTGATGAAACGAGTAGGTTTAGAAGATACGAAATATTGTATATTTTAAGAAATTTATGAATTTTTTACTTTTTACTTAGATTAAGATAAAAAATTTAATAATATGACACAGTATATAAGTTTTGAGAAACATAAAAAGATGCGTTGAGATGTTATTGAACTAATTTTAATTATAAATAATCAATTTATTTTATTTTATAATTATTATAATTATTTCTACATAATATGAACTATTATGAATATTGGAAATACAGTTTTGAGTTTTTTTTTTAATACATCCTTGATACTTAAATAATGAATGAATAAATTATTTATTAAATTTCAAGTTTGATTTTTCGAAAATCGAAAAGTGTCTCACTTTATTCAATCATCGATCTTCCATCGAGAACAATGATACAAAAGAAAAAAAAATATCTCAACAACGAAACAACATACGAAAATCATAATCCATCTACAAGAAATACAAAGAAGATAAAATCGAAATCCAAGCAAAGTATATTATTCCCGAATGAATTTAAATGTCACAATATTATCCCAGAATACTCGAATCGAATCCTAAATATATATATATATATATCCCCCGTTATTCACGATAAATTTCTCAAATCCTCTTCAAGACGTCCTTCCATATCCCTCCCCCCTCAAGCAACTTGGCCAATTGTCTTTTTTTACCCCAGAATGAAGAAATAAATCTCTGGACCCTTCGTTTAAAATCCTATCGAATCTCCCTCCCTCCCCCTCCAGATCATCCACGTCGAGAATCCACGGTTCGTTGAAGCGTCGAGACACAACTGGGGGAGGATTATCTGCGTTTTGAATATTTCAATCGGATAAATAATTCGAGTCTGCCCCGTATCGAAACTTCGTAACTCGGTTGTTGGAACGATAGGCCGGATCAAACGATTCGAATCCGATCGATCCGAGAGAGGAATGGAGACGGATGGAAAAAGATTGAGGGAGGGAGGGAGGAGGGTGGAAAGTTCGTCGCGTACTGAAATATCTGATCCATTTAAGTTTGTGAAAACGATCGTGAAAACTGGGTGACGCCCGGGATCTATGGAGATTCTTGGCATGTCACGAGTTTTCGAATCGCACGGAATATTCGAATCAATCACCTCGACGTGTGCCTCTCGATCTTATTAAAATTTGTTTCTTATCTCGACGTGAGTTTATATATATATTTTTTTTTTAATAGGAAAGGTTTATTCGAAGAATATTTCGGTCACGATTCCACGATTTTATTTTAGAAATATTTTCGAAACCATTCTGATGATATAATACGTTACGAAAGTGAGAAATGGTGATTTTGAAACGAAAGGAATTAATTTGATGACATTTAATTATAAATAAATAAAATGAGAAAAATGTTTATGATAGAATTTTTGTTGGTCACAAAGATATTCCAAACATTATTAATCTTGTACCGATTCCTTTTTTATAAAAATAATCAATGATGATAATCTTGTTGCGATCTAAATATTTGAATAAATCATTTGCCATTTATCTACGATCTCCATTAAAATTTTCTCGCTAAAAAGGATACCCAAATATATCCTTTAATTAACATATATATACAAGTAACGTGAAATTATTAGGAAAGATTCGAGTTGGTTTCCGGAATAACCGGAAAACATTTCCTTTGAACTTCGATCTATGATGTGCATATAGACGTTCCACGAGACGTGACCACGAGCATCGGAACTTGCGAAAGTATCTCCGTTAATAGACGTCGGCCACGATGAACTTTTGATATATGTAAATGGATGAGTAATGGGCAGAGTGAATACGTCGGATGACAGATCGAAGTTTGCTCGCATCGGTTTTAATGATTTATGACCGGCTATTATACGTAAGAAGTTGTCTTACGTAATTTCTTCGAACGATCGACAATCGTTATAAAATCTTACGTAAAGTTACGTAAAGATGATCAATATCAATTTTTAAATTTAGATTGAAGAAGATGCGTGAAAAATTGTACATCACGTGGTACAATAACTAAGTGTAATTCTTATTGAAAGATTTTCCATCACTTTCTCAATACCAATTTTTTTAACATTTCCTTCAATTTTGAAACGTTATCTTATCTAAGTAACTTATCAACAATACTATTCTCTATTGTTCGTTAAACTCGTAATCAAATCAAGAGGATTGATATATCGATAATACGAAAAATAAGCTAAATGAACTAAAAATAAGGTGGTTAAAGAGAGCTTTTTCCAGAGGTAAAATTTCAAAAAGCAGTATAATATCGCGTGCACGAATATATATATATA
>NW_006263570.1:2004525-2007945 GCF_000469605.1 Apis dorsata
TTTTAAAGCGGAACAGAGTATTGCACACCATTGAATGTATAATCCGCAATATTCATCACCGAAACAGTGAGCATTCACGTGTATCCATGAGGATAGTGACTGGTGTGTAGATTGTTAATATTTAATACAGCTGGTGGGACATAATACGGGACACATATTTACTTTTGAAGAGCTTTGAGGGTAATTTTAGTTCTACTTTCCATAGATTTACGACGCGTTGTTATGAGCAAACATTTTGCCAGATCGTTTGAATTATTATTATTAACGGCCTTCTCTTGGATGAGAACGAGAATATTATATAAAAATCAACATGATAAATTAAAACGTGTATAAATATATATCATCTGCGAAACCTCTTTTTTGTACAAATATACAACTATCACTCTTTTATATATATATATTTCGAAAATTAAAGTCATACAATTAATTACGTGGAACTATAATCTGGAACTGAAATGATTTGGAAAATCGAATTGTTGCGAGTGTACTTACCCAGTTTGTAACTATTAACATCCAAAATTGCTTGATGAATACAATTGACGTAATTTGAAATGCAAAATATATAATTTATGCATTTAATTGCCCCCATGTCAATTTGCAACCGTTCAAATAATCTACTAAACTAATCGGACGATTGGACGATCCCACCGCCCTCTACAACTCAAAATTCAAAAATCCATAAGATCCAACTCCAGAGGAATCCAATTGAAAAAATAACAATACTTTTGAGCATTGCACTGTTCCCAATCCAACACGATCGGTTCACGGAGCCAAGACCGTAAGACACGGCGATTATCCACGTCGCAGGAATTTCCCTGCGCCTTTCTTGGTCAAACTGGATTGCGGAAATTGGATTAACGAAGCGGTTAGCCGCACACCGGCTCTCGTCTGATTATTTCCAATGACAAATGACCCGCAGAGACATGGCTGTGTGTGTGGAGTACAGATGGGCACATTTGATAGCACAACCATTCCTCGATTCTAAGTCACCTGCGGATAAAGACGATATTATACTATGTGTATCTGTGTGTGTGTGTGTGTGTGTGTGTATATATATTTCGTTTTAGACCGCAACCCCCCTATTGCAGATGCTTTGTGAGCGAGTGCGAAACTGGAACAATATTTCCTAGATAAATTTTAGGGGTCCCGAAGCGGGGAAAGAAAATAGTTGGGCTATTGAAACTTGGTGCTCGGTGGTATGTTTGAAACAGCACTGGTGGAAAGTTGATTCAACGAATTTGTGTGCTACGGTGTTTCAGAAATATTCCGCAAAATGTAATAATTTAATTGTGGAATCAGTGTGTGGGAATATCTATGATATAATTATAGTTCTTGTTGTTATATCATGATTATTATGATGTGAAGAGGTAGTGGTTATTGCAAAGTGTTTGAATTAAAGGGTTCTCCGTTTTCAAAATTGAGTAATCGTCATCATCGATGATATTTTATTTCATATTTTTGGTAATTATACGAGCAATGCATTTAAAATGGAGTAAATGGGTTATTCATTTATAGCAATGAATTTTTTTATTTTTTATTTAACGGTGAAAGAGTAAATCGATAATCAGATCTTTGCCAAGAAAAATAAAGGAAAAGAAAAATATTTGAAAAGTTACTTTGCGTAAGAATTATTCTGTAAATTAAAACGTTATATCCCTAGAAGAAAAATGAAATATAGAAGATTTTGCACTGCTTAATCAGACATTCTTCTGCATTACTCTAATTGTTGAAAGAAAGTAACATTTACATCAGTTCTATTAAAATTTCATTCAGTTAATTCGATACAGATATTTCATAAAAATTGAACGTTATTTAAAATTATGAAATTATTTTGGAAATTCGCGAGTTCTATTTAAATCAAATAATTAAATTGTATAAAATATCTTTTGAACAGATATTAATAACTACAATGATGAATAATAATTTAATAATTTAACGCGTGATAATCTAATTAACAATTTATCTCCTAAATTCGTAAATCCTCGAATAATTATCAAATTGCGATTATTTGTAATACCGTGTAATAGATTTATGAAACTGCATCGTTAAACGTCATCACAGTAATAATCAAACAAAACGAAAATCTCTTCCTCCAGAAATAATTCCATTCGAGAAAGTAAAATTCCAGTATTTCCTTTCCTCTTCGCTTATCAATTAAAAACGCAAACGTGCCGATTTGTCTTCACCGATGAGTTAAACAGAGAGGAAGAATTGTTCGTTTGAAATAAATAGCGCATGGAGTGGAGATACGCCGTGTAAAGAAAACACCAAAGGGCTATTTCTTCCCCGATGTTTACCCCGTTCCGTGAATATATCGTGGTAGGAACGTGAATTTATCTAGTGGAATAATACCGGTCGTTGCTCGGATGGCTGGAGTCACGACAGTGGCTCCACCTAGTTCTTAGCCTTCGCGTCACTTTGGTAATTCGGCGATGCACATTGGTCGCGTCCTTTCGTCGAGAGGCAAAAACCTTGGAAGATCTTGCATTTCTTCGTTCGTCCAGCCAATTTTCGTTCAGCCTATGAAACACTATTCCCTTGCAGTAATTGTCCCAGATTGCTTTTCATCGCCTTCAGGTGTGGGAGAAAGATGTCTTAATATCTTTATTTACGATGAGATAAATTCCAAGATAGTATTTCTCTGGTATTTCATAAAAATTTTCAAGAAATTTTCAATGTTTCCTTTCGCGATATCGGATTATTGTGATTGGTAAACGAAGAAAATTTTAGTGAATGTTAGATATTTTTATTACGTGTAAATTATAAAGTATACCTGAAAGATAGATTTATTTTTTGCTTGTAATCTCTAATATTTAATCCGATTTCCATTAATCCGTTTACAATAATAATACTAAGGTTAATAATTGAATGCATACAAGTCTGTTATGCATTTATAATTTCATTTTTAACGTCTGTGCATACATTTTAATAGAGAATTATCAAAGATATTTATAGGAGGAATGGCGACGAGTTGGCAAAAGCGAGAAACAGTTTGAAAAATTGAAGTGCTCGAACGCATTTGGCGGTCGTTGACTAAAATCGACACTTGGCCGTACGAATGCATTTGGCTATCGTTTACCAGAATCAGAATCGACGATTAAACGAAAGAGGTTAAAGGTCGTCGTCCATTTAACACATATTCTCCCCGAATATATATAAAGATTTTAAAATTTAACAAATACTTTTATATATTTTCATCTAAACTTTCTCTGCTTTCAGCTCGAAAAAAATAATACGAACAAAATTGTTAATTTCACTGGACAATAACAGGGATGTACTGCGATGATTTATTATAAATTACGGGAATTGGGGGAGGAAGGGGGAAAAATGGGGATCAAAATTTGTTGAAAAGGGCCTCGTGAAACGGTTAATTAGCGGCTGGTTAATTGGCCACCGTTGAAAAATAAATAACTCGCGATT
>NW_006263570.1:2008067-2008457 GCF_000469605.1 Apis dorsata
GTGGAATGGATAAAGCAATAATGGAAGATAAATTTAACGGGGAAATTTGGGATGGCGAGCCGGTTGTGTGTTCCGAAGATTTGGTGGAACACGGGGAGCGTAAGCGAATAATAACTAGAATTTCTCGAATAATAACCAGATTTCGTAGACTTTCAACGTTTGGAACGAACCTACGCCATAATTATTCCACGTGCGAGCATCCTCATCGATCTTCGTCTCGGGACAACAATAGCACGGAATCGGACAAATAGGATGCGAACAAATGTATTGAGGCTAAAGCATGGAGGGTGGAATATCATGGAAGTAAGTAAACAGTAGTTTTAAAAAATAATTTTCATTGGATTTTTATATATATATATATATATATATATATATATATATATATAGAAA
>NW_006263570.1:2008695-2012057 GCF_000469605.1 Apis dorsata
AATAATCGAAGAATTAAGGATTTTTTTTTATTATTTTTTATTGTGAAATGATTCGTTTCATCGATGGATCATCGATTTGTTTGGAAAATTTATAAAGTTACGATTTAGAGAGTATATATTTTTATATAATTAGGATTTTATTGATTAATATATTCTTTAATCTGTTTCTGATTTATAATAATATTAGATTTTTTTCAATTACAATCAGAATACAGATATTCAATTTTTAAATAGATATTATATTTGACGAATAAAAGTGGGATTGAGCATCGTGATTAAAGCTTAACGCATATTATTAGTCATTTATTAACTGGACCTGAATATTTCTATTTAATTGCTGCTGTTTAACATCCAACTCAGAAGCAATATACGTTATTATATCATAGAAGTTTGTTATAAATAATCCTTTTTCATTCCACTTAAATACTTACTAAAATTCATTATGGATAATAATATGTAATAAATGTTGCAAACTTTTTGAACAATGCAATAAATCCTTGCATAATTATATGTTAATATATCCATCTGTAGAGCGTAATTATTTTTGGTGAAAAGTTCGTGTCGAAAAGTTTCATCGATTTCAACGATTGTGTTAAGAATATCATATTAACTAACTTTTCTCCATGACAATCGATTTTAATTACGAGGAAAAATATTCTTCATTATTATTATTAATATAATAATTTTAACAGAATATTACAAAATCATAGAAATTAATAAGAAAATAGTTCTTTAAGAAATTATATTTGAATGAAAATTGTCATTTGTGAAATGTTCAAAACAGTTATTACATTTTTTCAAAATTTGTATTCGTTTCTTTTAGAAAAAAAAAATTAATAAAATCCATGAAAAAATATACACATATATATACGTGTAATAATTACTGATATATAAAATTTTTAACATTTATTAGTACTTTAAAATTCAATATAGTAAAAAGATATATATATTACAATTTATATGCAAATTTTAAATATTCACGATTTTAATAATTTATTACTAAATTTTAGGAATTTATTAAATTAGAATAATTAAAATATACAACTAATAAAATTTGCTGAATAAAATTCTATGATATAAATATACACACTAAAAAAGATCATCTCCTTTTTAATTATTTCGAAATTTTTTTTACAAATATTCGAAGCTCAATCATTATGTTCCTCCCCAAATTCTCATTCCTAAAAATTTCTCTAAAAGTATCGAAAAATTAAATAATCTCACGAATAACAAACTGACAAATGTTTAATCGATTTCAACCACTGATTCGTTAAGTCAACCGATCGGATTTCACACTGGAAAAAGCAGTGACGTCGCATTCAAGTATGAACAAAATTAAACGAAAGTTTTTAAGCGAGACAGCACTGGCAATGATCGTTGCACGACCATTATTAATTAAAATTGTTTGTTCGATATATAGCGGCGATTATTCGCGAGTCTGACAAGGGTCGAAGAAAAGCGCGAGAGGGGGTAGGGGGTTGGAAAAGAACGGGGAATAATTGGAACGTGGCCGCGTGTAAAAATGACACGAGAGCCGAGTGAAATTCGTTGCGTACAACTTTCCCGCTTTTAATGAACGAAAGTAAATGGGGAAATGTTTAATTGGAAAAATTAAAAATCGCGGATAGTTACTATCGAAATATCGCAGACGCGACATTGTGCAATTTGTTTCGTGACGTTTGTTAATATATTTTAATTTATTTAAGGAATTTTAATTTGTTGTAAGGAGACAAAAGTTTTTCCATCGTGCTTTTCGATAAGTTATCCTTCATTTTGACAGGAATTTACGGTGTAATATATCCTTCATTTCCATCATAACCTTGATTAATTAATTATCAATATAGAAGTTTTTGTAAAGTGTTTTCTTAAGATCGTGATTTGCAATAAAATGTAGGATATAATATATAATATAGATATTTTATTGATAATTTCACAGTAATTCGAAGAGTGATAATAATTAATTGAATTGATCAAATTGAATAATCCATAAAACTTTTGAAAAATCACGTTATTTTCAAACTTAACCGAATACAATCTTTAAAATTCCACAAAAGTAACGATATTATTTCCATATATCTACACGTTTGATTTCAAATCGGAAAGTAATTTCCTCAGAAAATGCAATTTACGAACTCGTTTCCCGACGACCCCTAATACTAATCCACCCTATCTAGATATAAAAAGAAAATTCAATAACGCGTTCAATATAAAACTATCACGCGAGATATTATTGCAAAAAAAAAATATCACGTTCACAAAGAGAGAGAAGATAAGAAATAGGAAATCGGTATCATTTCTTTCAGAATTTTATCAAAGACAGATGATTCGAATATCGATACGAATACCAAATGGATAAAATTATTTCTTTAAAGGAAGGTTTAACTTTTAAACAACAAACCTGTTATTATTTCATTAAAAATGTTAATTGGCACGCAATAAAAATTAATATTGCATAAAAGAAGAAAGGAAAACAAAGAATAATTGATTAATAAATAGAAATAAATTCGCTACAAAAAGATAAACTCCCTCCTGTCCTGATTCTGATGATTTCTCATCTCCATCAGTAATTAATTATTTCGTGAAAATTATTCGCTGAGTAAAATAATCAACCGAGTATTGTCAGTCGTTGGAACCGTGAATTTCTCGCTAAATCCAAAATGGCGACCGGCAATTTTTGAAGTAAGGAAAGCCAAGTGTATCCCCTGAAACGAGGATAATTAGAAAGTTTATCTGGAGGAGTGAGATCCCTCCATCTCGTAATCTTATTCGCATTAATTATTTTCCCTCCAGATCTGATTAAGGCTCGTCCCCTCGTCTCTTTCGTCGAAAAATGTCGAGAGAGAGAGAGAGAGAGAGAAAGGGAGAAACCGAGAAAAGCTCGAGGGAGACAGTGACAAAAAGTCTGGATAAAAAGAAGGATGAAAGTTGGGAAGAGTTCAAGGGGCGTGAAGATAAAATGTGAAGGAGAGGAGTAAAGAAGAGAGAGAGAAAAGTAGAAAAAGGGATAAAAAGAGGTGGAGGAGGGGAAGAGAAAGAAGGATTGAAATAAAGGGATCGCGGAGGGGAAAGTTTCGCGGGGAGAAAAGGCTGCACGGAAATTATCCGTGATAATGGAGGATGGGAAGAAAATACTGAATGAGAGAAAAAGCGAGGCAAGGACAAGGTCGATGAGAAAATTTACGAGATCCACCTGTGAAAAACGAATTTTTAACTGAGGTTTTTAACGATGGAAATTTTGTGAAGAGGGATTCACGTTCGTTTCGTACTTTTTGTTATCGAGATAGATTTTAATTGTACAATTTCGTACAAAAATTGATAGTACGAAGATAAATTTATTTCCTTTTATTCCAATTTTTTTTTTT
>NW_006263570.1:2012283-2023300 GCF_000469605.1 Apis dorsata
ATTTTTAATATCTTTTTCAATATATTATATCTTGTATTTCCAATCTTATTATTAAGAAACTATTCAATCGTTTAGAAAATTAATAATCTCTTCATTTTGAAGTTAGTCTGATAGTATTTGTTTTAATTTTGTGATTTTATTCATAATTAGATTATTGGTTTTCATTTCAGTTTTGTTAGCTGCGCAACTAAAAACGTTGAATTTTCGATAAAACTCGAGACTTCGAGTTTGCACTGGTTAAAATTAGACTACGCAAATTGATTGTTTTTTATTTTTATATCTACTACAATACACTAATGCCAAAAAAGTGATACGAAATTTTGTTGTTTTCGAAAATTCCAAATGGAAATATCATTCCTCCAGAGAGAGTTCTATTTTAATTTATCTATATCGACAATTTTATTCCCTGCGACGATTTTAAGTAATTTACTTTTTTTTCCCAAAATTCTTTTTTCAAATCTAAAAACAACACCGATGAATCACACAAAATTATCCGATAACGGAAACGAAGATCGATAGAGTTTCCATAATCGAAGAAAATCGAACGAATAAGTTCGATTAATGAAACGAAATTGAAGAGAAATTGTGGCAGGGACGAAAGATGGCCGTGCAAGAAGAATAGCGCGACAAGGGGCTGGAAATTGATAAAAACGAGGGAGGAGGGTATAACAATGAAGGAAAGAAGGGAAAAAAGGGGGAGGAAAAATGAAGAAAGGAACTGGGGAGGAAGGGGAGAAAAAAAGGAAGGAAATGGGAGGGAGGAGAAGGAAACTTGTTCCCAACTTTTCACTTTCAGTTCTCGGCTCGTCGACAGGAACTGACGTCGTTTCGTTTATTAATCGCCTCGATTCTACAACAGACGAACGTAAAACTTGCAGTTACGCAATTTGTCACGGAGACGGGATTCTATTAAAATTGACGAAGCGTTGACTGACTCTCAGAGGAGCTAACTTTTCAATTAAATCGCGGAAAATCGAGAAGTTGGCAAATAATCCGAATGAAACTGGCTAGGTGTATCGTTGTTAATTCGATCGTGATTTCTGAAAAAAAAAGAAAATAATTAACGTGAACAAAAATATACAATTATTAATTACTTATTTAAAAGAATTTTCTATAATTTATAATTTGGATATCTTCGATTATCATTTCCAAGATATATAGTGAAATAAAATTTAATTTCTTTCTTTCTCTCTCTCTCTCTCTGTTTTTTTAAGGCCTGGCCTCGAAACGTTAACACGACTTTGAGACACATCTATCGAAAGGGATGATCGATTGTCCCACCAATGCGATTTCTTGAAATAACTTTCAAGGTTTAATATCTTATAATCAATCAAGATTACCTTTACATTTTCTTATTGAAGAAACGTATCCCTTATTAAACTTTTTTCGAGAGAAGATTTCAAAATTCTTTCGCTTGAAAGTATCTTAAAAGAATTCAAATAGTATAATTTTTCAAATAAAGTAATTATGATATATTATTACTTAATTCTTATGATAACAACTCATTTACAATAAAATATTTTTTTAAAATATTTTTAATAAAATATTCAGTTGAGAAATGATTCATGAACAATACAATAAAAAATTACTTGCAAAATCTCCATTTATATTAACTAAATCAAAATGTAACTAAATTAAAATGTAGTCGAGAAGCAGTAAAGAGATCCAAGGAAAGAAGAAAGGAACACACTTCACCTACACACTACGTGTAATCATAAAATTCATAAACCACAAAGCCACCCTTAAACGCATTCGTTTCATTTAACTCGGCATCCAATCCAGAAAGCTTGAAATGGAGAGGAGGAGGGGGAAAAAAAGAAGAAATAAACGGTTTGATAATTTAAAAAAAGATGTCGTTCTTTCATCCAGTGGACGGGAAGAATTTGCGACAAAAGGGGGTTGAAATCGGTGAAATTCCAGCTGGGAAATGCAAAGGTAGAAAAACCGTGTCCTTGGTCGTGTCTCTGGAAGCCTTGAAACGCCCGCATTCCAGCTCGCGTGAGAACGAACGTTAAAGCTTAAGTGCACCGGATTTCGTCTCGCTCGTAGAACAGGCGTTGCTTTGAAATAGCGAAATATAGGGGATGCGCTCTAAAAATACGTCGAAACGCGACCCTGTGACCGTGGACCGATTCCCTTTGTCCTTTCCCGTTCCTTCTGCATACTTTTCTTCGATTATTCTCTCTCTCTCTTTCCCTCTATCCAGCTCGCTCTCTGTTTTCCCCTAATGGCTGTCTTCGTTTCCTTTCGCTTTGACGTGAATTAGGCCTTTATCGTTTCGCTTCTTTCGCGATGTTTCTCTCTTTGTTGTTGAATAACTCTTTCTTTTTATGGAATAAGTGGACGTGATGAGTCGATTATTCGAGATAATTTCTGCAATTTTAATGCCCGTTTTTTAAAGCTTTTTAAAGGTCTGTGTAGTGGAATAATTTTTATCATTTCAAGTAGATAGAAATTGGGAGAAAATATGATACTTGGATGTACGTGGATTAGTCTACGTATGCCTGATCATTGCAATCTAATACTACTTGCGCTCGCTAATTCTGATAAATTCCATTCATTCTCAACACTTTTCGCGTTTCTAGCGTACCATTTAATATTAATTTTTATTAAATAATAAATTCTATTAATTATCACTTTTATTAACTGCAAGTATTATATATTAATAATTTATACTTCAATTACGAACTTGTTAGCGTATAAGTTATAAATAAATTGCGTTGTAAATAATTAATGAAATTTGCAATTTAAACCTTTAAATTTCACTAGAAATACTAGAAAAAATAAAAATTAGGATTGATCTCAAGCATTCTTCGATTTTAATTATCGCTTCACAAAATCTTGTATATTTCATCACCTGAGTTTTTTTTAGAAATATATTACAACGACGATGCTAAAATTCGAGTCGTTTAAAACACCGTTAATTTTATTTTATTCTCGATTTTTTGAATTTCAAAGGAATAATTCTAATATTTTATCCGGCTGAATCATCATCGTTGGAAAGGGCGCACGTAGAAATCGTCCGTCATTGTTTCACCGATCGCGCTCTAATTTCCAACCAATTCTTCCCTCGTTTCGTTTGCCAGCGACTTATTTCGCGCTTATTCAAAGAGTAAGGGGGCGAGTTATTTAAAAGTTGAAAAAGAAGAGAAAATAAATGGAAGATTTGATCGCTGTTTGTTCTGTTCTCAAAGATAGGCGGAATATTCTCGAATTTCGAGATATTGCTTTCAGCTGTGTTAAGATTTTCAACCGTATATTGAATTGGGGATTCTTATGAATAAGCCGAGGGTATTTATGCAAATATATATTTTTCTTCTGATTATTAATCTTATTTACGTAATAATTGAATATCACGAACAAAATTTAATCAGATTGTGAATAAAAATTTTGAATTAGTTTATTTATTAAAGCAGGAGGAACATCCGTTGTGATGTTGAAACAATATAAATATGATAAATAGAACGATTTCTTTTTCAATTCAATATTTTCAGATAAACAATAAGAATATGGAGAAAAGCTTTACATTATTATTCATTAGAATTAATTTTTTCATGCGTTTCACAAATTTTCAATTCCATTCCTAATAAAAATTTCAAATAAATAATTTCGAAGTGAATTTAAGAAATAAATTATATTTAGTTAATCAGTTAATCGTAGAAAAAGTTAAATATAAAGAATAAGATAGTTGCGCGTATTGAAACAACTTGATCTATCTAAAAAAAAAACGAGATATTTCTTCGCATTCACACAGTTTACGAGCTCAATATTTCGTAAAAAGTCTACAAATGATTTTCCAATACTGCAAACGATTCTATGAGGAAAATATCTACAGTTGATCGGGAAAAATATACGAACAGAATGGCTTTTAAGTGATAAACGGCAAGGCCGATCGCATAATCAGACGAAAGTAGAACAAGGGTGAACATGGTCAGACATCATCGCGTACCGCCATCTGAAACAGAATCGAAGAACTATAAAGATTGCATTTCAGAACGAGAGATTCTCTTTATCTGTCCTATCGACTTTATATAAAATTGTGATTTCTTTTTTTTACTTTTAATTGCTTTTTATCAATATCAAAAATTTCTATAAATTTATATACAAAAGTATTTGTTATATTTATTATCTTTTGCTAATAAATAAATATATTTATTCATGGAAAATATATACGAGATAATTGCGTATGTGTAATTCATAATAACGTTATATATAGTTTTTATTTTTAAATCGATCATGAAATATGCTTCTCCGTTCGTGTTTGTAATGCAAATATCGATGATTTTATGTCGAGTTTTTTGCGTGGGTCGTTGTTTTTCACGCGAATTTTAATTTATTTCAATAATTCCCCGTCCGACGATAATTGCTTGCGTCTATATGAAAAGCATTTAATCGCAATATTATAAAAGATAAAAAAAATTTTTTTCACAAAAACGTACTCGTTCAATCTTTGAAAAGACGAATCAACTCTTGAATTACCTTTTCGATTTCATAAATTCCTCATTCATTTTATTATACATACAACCTTGATTTATTTAAAATAACTTTTAATACGAACAAAAACAATTACGAATTACGAACATGAAAGAATCCAAAAAATTTCAAACAAACTGTAATTAAAAATTCCTTATTAATTAATAAAATACTACACTATACATATTCATACATCAAACCATCGAAAACCACGTTGCAAAATCAACACGCCTTCTTCTCCTCATCCATATCATCCCGTTAAATAAAATAATCTCCCATTGCACATTATTAAAATCCCCTCTTCCAAACTTCTTCCGAACCGCGCGAAAAATCCTCATTTCTCCCGCGTACAAAATTCCATCCCCCGTTCCAGCGTCCCCGGGACACTTATCGGGGAGAGATCGAGTCAAGCCGCCAGCTTCTCAGCCGCATAACGTTATCGCGTGCAACGCCGTGATATCGCGAAACACGGCCGGCTAAGCCGAAGGAAATTTCGGAACAATGTATCCGGGGCCTCGATCTCGATTCCCCCTTGTCTTCACCCTTGGCCCGCCCCACAACAAAGGGGCTTCGTGCCCCGACTTCTTCGGTCCCGGCCGGGCGAGAGGATCGAACGTGTAGCGCGACGTGACTCCCAAGATTGCATTTTCGCGAGATGAAAACTGCAGGAATAGGAAGGGATAAGGGGGAGTCGCTCGTGCGAATAAACCTTCGGGGCGTGCGTGGATTCAAATAAACCTAGAAAGCGATATGACTCGTTCGAGCGGAGCCTCGATGATATTACCTCGTGGTGGTCCTTGGAAACGATTGGAAATAAGGATCGATCCCTTGGAAATCTCGGGGAGGGGGAAGCGTTTCCAAAGTTGAATTAAGAGGGTAGATGATAGTTGAGATACTTGATGATGAATTTAAAGGATTTGATTCGTGGAAAATTGGGGTTGGAAGAGGAATGGGGTTGTTTTTTCATTTTTAATTATTTACGTGTGGGATATTTATGATGGAAATGTTCAGCCAATGTTGAGTTGCTACGTTGGGTTTTAATTTATCTTTGAAATGTTTATTATACACGGTATCGAATAGGTGATTTTATGCGAAGAGAGGTTATTTAGATGTTATAAAAAAGAGAGATTACGTTATAAAAGGAAGATTTCGTTCAGAAAGTATTCGTCTGTTAAATATTGAAGAATAAATAACACGGGATAATCCTTAATCCTTTTCTAAAGTATTCTTCTTTCACTTTTTAAAAGTGAATTTGCAAAATTCTCTTGTAAAATAAATTATCTCATCGCTTGAAATTTTCAAAGGCGGTCTCATTTTTTAAAAAGCCGAAAATCAAAGGACGTTCTTATAAATGAAATCTGGAGTATAAAGGAGTTGATAAATTAAAAAAAAAATTAAAAATTATATTTATAATATTATCACAAATATTTCTCGATAATATCTTAAATAAAGAAGATATTGAAAATATTACAATAGAATTTTCCCGTTATTATTGAGCATAATTTAATTTTGTAATTGCTTGAAGAACAAAGAAAAATGATTCATAAATTTTAAACTTGTGATATTTAATTTTATTAATTTCACATCGATCACAATACGTTGTATTTTTACCAATAGTAGAATGTTTTGATACAATATGGTTTCTGAAATAGAAAAGATATTGTAGTTGAATATCGACAATATTCTGATCACACAATTCCTTACCACTCCTAAAGCAGCTTTAAAATTTTGACAGCAGTTTCTTTCCCACGATCAAACATGAAGAACATCTTAAATAAAATCAGAAACAGAATATGTAAATATGTTAATATTATTGTGAGTATTATATGTAAGTATATTTTTATTACAGAACAATTCTAACATATTTCATTCTGATTCTTAAATAGTCTAAAAGTTATGGTGTTTTGGTGAATGATATAAAATAAAATTAATAAAAATAGATACACACATCAAATAATTTTTCTGTGGTATTATAAATGTGGCATTTCTCTTGTTCTATTTTTTATTTTACTGTATTTAGATAAATGTGCAAATATATTTGTTGGTGTAAAGTATAGGAAAGGATTTGATACTGAACTATTATTTATAATAATTTTATGTGTTATGTTATGTGAGAATGTGAGAGATGGACGTAAAAGCAAGAATGTTTGTCGAGTTTCAAGCTTATTTTAGCATGGTTCTGTGTTAAAAGGAATAGTTACAGATAAAAGCGTAGGAATTTCACATTAAATTGAATTTAACAAAATTTTGTAATAAATTTCAACAATTTAGTCGTTTTTCTAATAATAAATCAATCAAACAGTAGTATAATAATTCTACAATTTTAATATCATCAAAAATCTCAAATGAGAAACTTGTATTTTCTCATTACAATCTATTAAAATTATATTATAAAAATTTCACATAACAATTAACATTTTTCCCTCTCTAAATTTATTATTACATTGGAACACTATTCAGAATTGGAATTTATCCTAAGCTTTTATTATAAATATTCCCTTTATTGAAACCTTTCCACCTTTCACATTATTAGTGTTTATCCTTAATTAATTAATCACTTTTATTGCAAATGTTTTTTTCTTTCAAGAGAAAAGAAACTCTTGAAGATAAATTACCACTGTATTATTATTATTAAAAAAAACTCCACGTATAAATGCCATTCATATTTCTCTAATTTACATCCGAAAATTATATTGCGAAAATTTCACATTAAAGTTAGACTGCAACTTCTATGGTTCCAACGAAACCCCATTTCAAGGGGGTATCACGTTCTATAAAAGTTAATTGCACCTGTTCAACGATTTCCATACCATAGTTACGCGCGGCACAACTTCATTTCATTCAAGCTGCTTAAGTGTCGCCAAGTTTCCAAAGTAACACAGTGTAAATAATTCGTGGTATCTCGCCACACAGGCTAACTCTTTGACGGTCAATTTGTGGCTAATCACTGCTCGGGTAAAATAGTGGCAAAAGAAGTCCAATTAACGCGTCGCGCATTTGCATATCTGTTCGAATTCAGAACACGGCCGAGGTGATTCGTACGAGTATAAAATCGCCTTTTTCTATCAGCTTGGAGGAACGAATGTAATATTCAGCTTTCAATTTGGATACTGTAAGAAATAGTGGGCAACTTTTATCAATTTTCTTAGATTCCTTGGACGAGATAACGTAACGAAATTCTTGATTTATCGTTGAATAAAAATAATAAATATTTTGTTAAACAAAAAAAATTCTATTGGTTTAAAAATATATGAAAGAAGAAAAATAAATATTTTTTTTATTTATTATTGAATGAACATTGAAAATTTTTGCTTGTTTAAGAAAATTGATAAGAGGTGATGCAAATATGGATAAGAAAAAAATGTGAAAAAATTAATTAAAAAGATATTTTTTAATCTTGTTAATATTTGTTTAAGTCCTTCAATTGATATATTTTTCAACGTAATTACGATGTTGAGTCGAGGAAATGGCGCGTTACTTCGATTACATAAATCCATAACAATTACATAAGACGTCGAAACGAAACAGGTGAGTCACTTTTCATGTGTTTCCTGTGCTACCCACGATAGTCGATAAATTATAATTTTATGAGGAATCCATTGAAATAAATGATCGTGCTCATTTGTTATTACAATTTTATTAGAATCTTAGTAAAGACACTTGCTAAAAATATTATGCTAAATGATTGTCACAAGAGAACTTGAAAATATATTTTTCTATGTAAGTGTTAAATGTCTTTATGTTTGCACGTGAAGATTTTATTTAAAATGTGTATTTAAAATGTTTATAAGACGTAGGTATATATATATATATGGAAACTAAATCTCGTAACGATTTATTATTGAAGTTCTTAAAAATAAATATCGATGTATTATTTCTTAGGTAGATGATATCATGCAGTGGAAAATTCTATTGGTGGAAAAGATCTGATTTCAATTTTTGATATCACTAATTTTTGGAATAATAAAATTTTAAGCTTGGAAAATTTGATTAATTTTTTTAAAGGGAAGATAAATTTTTAATTATTAAGATAGAAATAAAAGGAAGCGAATATTGTACGAATATAATAAAAATTTATTAATAATAATTAACATTTATTTTGTATCGTCTATTATATTAATTATAATAAGTACAAAATTTCGAGAGATGGAAGTTTAATACATACAATTTCACGTCCAAGCTTTTTCTTTTATCGATATCCAAAATAGAAATTCAATGTGCGTACTCTTGTTTCCTTCTCTTTTTTTTTTTTTCCTTTTTCTTCAATGTGTGACTTTTCCACTAATTCGAGAAAAAAGAAACCGATATTAGAAGGTCTCGGAATATTGTAATTACGAAATGGACTTTTCCTCTCTTGTTCCTTCCTCAAATTGATTCTTCGATTTAATAAAAGAGGAAAGGAAATGGTCACAAGCTTTCCAGTAAATAGATATTAGTAACGTTACACGTATTAATATCAAAAACATAAGATGATGAGGAATAAATCCATAAGTTTAACTTGGCAGATATTCAGTCAGTTATGAGAAAAATTCACTGAAAATGTGGAATAAACGTGATAAGATAATAAAAATCTCTTTTCTCAATTGATTTTTTTATTCTAGATTTATATTTCATCGTAAAATATTAAACATTTCAATTATAGAAATGTGCATTAATCAGCGTAATTCAAAGTATACATAAATACATTTTTTAAATTATATATCTACTTTCAAAATAAATTTCCACGATACATATAAATCTAATATAAAATTAACATAAATTAATCGCCATACTATTAGAGACACGAGGAAAAAGAAATTTATATCTTCATCTTTTAAAAACATCCCTTATTAGAAACTCGTTCAAAATTACTTTCTCCTATCGTTTTGATGTTCTATTGATAAAAATTTCTAAAATATTTCTATTTAATAAATATTAAAAAGAAAGAACAATATTACAAATTTTATACTTTCATCGAAAACATGATTTACGAACAATTTCTTGTTTATTACCACGAAGTGCTAAAATCTTCTCTTACACGTCTCTGCTCAAAGATACTATACGCAAATACAATTAACACAAAGATCATAGTTTCAACGACGAATTCTAAACGAACGATTATGTGCCTGCGAGATCTAAGGCGCAGTTACAGAATCTGCTCGATTCCTCTTAAATAGAGCGTTGAAGCTCTTACCACAGGGGCATTAATTCGATCCTCTTTAATTAACGGCTTACTTTACCACAAACCTTTTTGTCCAGATACGAGATGTTTCGAATCTGAGACGATATTATATTCAACATCGCATTATCCGAGGCTCTCTTTCCTTTCAGGTAAAGTGAACGAACGTTCGTGAGTGAAAATTCTCTGTCGATGAAATGTATTGATTTATGCATCAGTCTGCTGGATCTTTTCTCGATGGATTATCGATAGCCTCGATTGGATTAAAAGAGATAGATTTGATAGTCACGATGATTCAGTTAATTTACAGGATTAATTAATAAAAGAAATGTAATGGAAAAGATTGTTTGGTGATGAATAAATGAAGTTTCAAATGATTCATTAATAAGAATAATAATTGAAATTATTTGGATTTATATGAGAAATTTCTCTAATCCATAAATTAATATATTTCATTGACAATACTTTCATATTTAATATTTTCAATTATTAGATTTAAAAAAGATTTTAATTTATGACATGTGGATAAATTAATTATTATTCCAATACATATTTATTTTATTATAGCAAGATTCATTATATATGTATACAAAAATTACATTATCATTACCCTTTTCAATCATCACCCATATTTTTATTACAATTCCCACTTATATCCACTCCATTAAAGCGTCAAATACATTAAAATTGCATAATCAATCTTATCCTCTCTGCCATTAAATCTACCATTTTCAAAGAAGAAGAGCAAAAAAAAGAACAAAGAATAAAATTAGAAAAAGAAAGAAGCGCGCAGAATTTTTTAACCATTTCCCCCTCTTTCATTTCGAATTAATCTGAAATTTCACCACTTGGCCGGACCTTTATGAAATTATCGAGCGACAGATATCTCGGGCGGATTAAAGCGAGCGTAATCCATCGAGCGGCGCGTGGGTGGACAAGCGCGTGGAAAGTAGCTTATTTCACCGAACTCGAGAAAGATTATCTCGAAGAGCCGTCCTCGAAGACCTCCGGTTTCCTGATTCATAGGCCGCCTCGTGTTACCCTCCCATCCTCACGAGCGTCTTCACTCGTGGACGGCTAATTAAAATTACGCCCGGGTGAGCCCCGCACACCTATGGCTATCGGTGTACATATACGAAAGGAAATCGTAATTGGCTCGTTATCCGCCACGCTAAATGTATCACTGTGCTTTGGAGCCGTGGCCTGTTTACGTGGCGGAGAGAAAGTATCCTGCTAACTCGTCGACGACAGTTGCCTCGATAATGGAATATATCTGTAATTGGTGATGGCGACCGAGTTGCAACCGGTGGATGAGTGTGTATTTCTAAAAAAAAAAAAGACTAATGGAAAATGAAACGTCGAAGCTTTGTTTTTTTTTTTTTTTTT
>NW_006263570.1:2023658-2025235 GCF_000469605.1 Apis dorsata
ATTGGTTTCTTTTTTTTGGAAGATCGTATATAATTGATGCGTTTATTTTATTCTCAAGAACAAGGAGAAAATTTTATTTGTTTTTTATTTGGATATAATATAGAGTATTGTTTTAAAATATATGTATGAAAATAAGAGAGAGTTATGTAATTAATTATTGGATTCGAAAATGGATTCGAAATGGAAAAGGTATCGCGTTTCTAAAGTCATCGTATATAATTGACAATTAAAGATAATGAGCATCTCCAATATTGGTTTTATGGACGATTGAAAGATGGTGGGTGTACGTAGAGCGAATTAGAATTGGAAGAATCGGTGACTCGCATGCTTAGTCACCTGATGAATATTATTATTATAGTTGAATATTGAAACGACATCGGCACAAGTAACAACGAAACGATTGTCGTACGCCTTTTTTTCCTCTTTTCGTCAAACTTCTTTATCGTTTCTATTTTTATTTCGAAGTGAGTAATGGTTATAATAATCTTTTAATAGCCATTTTTACTGGCTATTGTATTTAAGTTATTTTACGTAATAATAATAATAATTGTATATTGTATATTATAATTTAAATTGCAATATAATAAAATGTATCTATATAAAATACTTTGTAATTTTACACATAATTGTAACGTCACTCGTGTCGTGCAATATGGCGACAAAATATTTGAATGTTAACCAACAATTAAATTCTGAAATGTATTTGTCATTATTTTAATAAGATAATTGATCTTGATCACATATATGTATAAAGTAAAATTAAACAATCAAATTTGAAAGCCATTTTGCCATCAATCCGAATGTCTATCATATCTGAAATTCATTTTGATATATAATTTCTAGCAATTACTGTTTTGAATTTTCCAAAACGAAGCTATATCATTTTCCAATTTCTCAAAAAAAAGAAAAAACTACAATTTATATCTCAAATATACAATAAATGAAAAATAAAAGAGAAATCTTGAAGTCTTTCATTTTTATTAATTTTCTATTTTTCACATTTTTCTATTCTAACATAAAATTACATATTTTGAAAAATATTAAATATACTAAATTATCTAAACTTCTAAATATAGTCAAGATGGAAGCTTCTTTGATTCTACTAATTTCTATATATTTAACGAAAATAGGATAAAATTTTGAGAATCATTAAAAGTTTCTGAATATTTAAACACTGTAAATAAAAGTAAAATCGTTCTAAACATACGTACATACGTCTTGTTTATATCTCTCTAGCTGATTATATCGCACAACAGCGAAAAGAATGAAAACATTGTCGGTATGAATCACGGCTCACAATAACAGAAAATTTGACTGTTCCCAATTTAGTCGAGTAGTAGGCAGCGTCTCGCACGAGTCTGAGAGCGTAGAGGTCCGGAATAATTCATCTGCGTCTTCAAATTAACTATTGTCCAGCTTTAAGGGAAAACTAGTTTGGTTTATTTCTAGAACGTATAGTTCTCGCGTGCTCCTAACGATACAATGAAATTGCAAGCGTGTAAAAATAACTCGACATAAAATATTGCCAACACGTTTCTGATAAGTTTTATGTACATAATTTGTATATATATATATAT
>NW_006263570.1:2025424-2026849 GCF_000469605.1 Apis dorsata
GGATGTTTCAAGAGTCAAATGACAGTGTTTATTCTATGATCCAAATCAGAGAAAAATATTATATAATTTATTAAAAATTTACGATAAAATACGGGCTAAATAGGTGAATAAAGAACGAGAGAATAAACACGTATATGAGGATAAATGAGTAAGCAATTGAGGAATCAGAGTTCAGAATATAAGGAGGGAGATCAATCTGACTTTGAACGATTGTAAGTTACTGTTGAGAGGGTCGAAGTTTAAATCAAACAATTGTAAGAATTCCAAGTAAGAATCACCGTATAATTAAATTCTTATCGCATAGAGTCTTATCAATCTTCGTCATCGACCCCTCTTCGAAGAACCGAGGAAGATCTTCGATTCTATTACGAGACAAAACAACTTCCCAACTACATCCTTCCTTCAAGAAGATACCTTTCTGTTTAAATATAATTTTCGTAATTTTACACGTGTCAACGACGACTCAATCAATTCCTCGAGCTAAGAGGAGAGTCTTCCCAGATAAATCAAAGTTTTAACATACTTAAGCGCGCAATCGGTTTTACAGTTAACTTCACAGCGAGTTGAAACTTCAAAGAGCCGATAAATCATTTCCCTTCGGGCGGAAGATATTTCCGTTCCGTCATAAACGATCCCGAAAACGCTTCTCGAGGTAAAAATGGCCATTCGTCGAATCCTCCTCCTCCTCCTCCTCCTTCGAAAAAGTCCTTTCGAAAAGAGTATCGCCATTTACAGATTATAGAGAAACGCGTCTCGTTGCACGCACGATCCATCCGTGGATTCGCAATCGATCATTTCGACGTTTAACCTGTCCGTCTGTTCCACGCGAGTTCCTAGACGAAGCCTTATAGGGATGAAGGTGTGAGCCTCGCCGTGGGACTTAAAGTAAGCTCCCCAGACTGCAATTTCGATCCTGTCCTGTCCATAAATTATTTTATCGCTGTACGATTATTAATTTAAAAGGAGGTTTTGCCGATAATCTATTTCTTCTTCTATTTCTTCTTATTGGAGCGTATGTTTCTGCAGTCATAAGTAAGTGTTTATTAAATGCTTATTTTTTTGTTTATATTTTAATTTATTTTTTATTTTTAGAATTTTATAATTTAGAACATTATAATTTAGAATTATTATATTTTATTTATATTATATTTTATAATTTATATTTTATAATATTATAATTTAGCACATTATAATTTAGAATTTTAAAATATTTTTGAAGTAGAATTGAGATAATAATTAATAAATCATTGCTACGATTCCTTTTAATTATAATATTTCTATTAATTAATTTAAATCCTGGTGTAAATGTCATCTATTACAACAAATTAATTTCCACCTTTCCATCTATTCTCGATCCAATCGAAGAGCAAAGTTTAGAATTTTATTAAATTTTATAATTTTATTAAACGCTTATTTTTATATTAT
>NW_006263570.1:2027073-2031942 GCF_000469605.1 Apis dorsata
AAATAGAATTGAGATAGCAATAAACCATTGCCATGATTCCTTTTAATTATAATATTAATTAATTAATTTCCACCTTTCCATCTATTCTCGATCCAATCAAAGAGCAAAGTTTAGAATTTTATTAAATTTTATAATTTTATTAAACGCTTATTTTTATATTATTATTTTATACATGTATAGAATCGTAGAATATATAGTTTAGAATTTTATTTTTCGTGAAGCAGAATTGAGATAGCAATAAACCATTGCCACGATTCCTTTTAATTATAATATTAATTAATTAATTTAAATCCTGGCGCAAGTGTCATCGATTAACAAATTAATTTCCATCTATTCCCGGTCCAATCGAAGAGCAAAATAAATGGAAACATTTTGGATTGCAGAAATGCCCAGAGAAGCCAAGATCAAGAAGAGCCTATTGTCAATGCGATCAAAATGCATATAGTTAACCAGTAAGTAATTCGAAACTTGTGCCAGCAGCGTGCCTTCACCCCGTCGCGACGTAGCGAGGAGGAGCCCCGCGAAAACTTTCTGTTTTCATCCGCAGACGTTCGCTCCGTCCTTGTCTGGACGGTGGGGCGACGCGTCTGGTGGGAGAAGGACGGAGAGGGAGTCGTAGGGCCAAGCAGAGTGGGATTTGGCGCGAGCGAGGAGAGAGGGATGGCGGAACTGTCAGTGCTACATCGGTTCTCTTCACGTAAGGACGAGCCACAGGGATCACCTGCGAATCGCCTCTCGTCGGGACACCAACTTCCTCAGCCAGGTGAGCCTTCCTTCCTTCCTTCCTTCTTTCCTTCCATTTTTTTTTCTTCTTCTTTCCTTTTTTCTCCGCTCGAAAGATTAATCGTCGCGGATTCGGTAGCAGAGTAATTTATGGCGTCTCGTGGATCGCTCGCTTTGTAAACACGAGCATTTTGTCCCCGGTTGGGAGATTAATCGTTCGAAACGGTTGCGAATGAAGTCTTGTCGGGGAGGAGGAGGTAAGGGGTTCCAAGGAGATGGGTTTTCTCGGGTCGGGGGGAGGAAAAAAAAAGAGGTGTTCCGCCGGTCGATCTATTTGTTAACGAATATCGCGAAGATTGGTCTGTCGAAAGCTTGATTCGATTTCGCTTTAAATTTGGTTTCGAAGGTAAACTTGATTTTAAGATCGTGTTTTTGTATATTCCGGATGTTTCGATTCGTTTTGCTCTCTCTGTGTAAAAACTTTGTTTACACACTTCTGCGTTTGTCAATTTATCATAGGATTGAGAATTATTCGACTCGATTTATTCTTAATGTTTGTGTGAATTTTTGAATTGTTTCTTAATTGCGCGTACAAATATGTAGAATAAATCGTCGAAGCAAATATAATTATAATATCGATAGAGGAATGATCAAATGTATAAATAAATATGTAAAATTGATTTTTATTTGAAAGAGAAAACAGCATGTTTTATCTTTATTTAGAAAAATATTTTATCATAGGTTTTTGTAAATATCCATTAGAATGGAAACGATTCTGTGAATCACTGTGCAATGCACTGATCGTGTTCCTGCACTCCAATTCACTCAAACGATCCTCGTCAACGCACGTCGTAATAAATGCACTTGTGCTGTTCTTAGATACAAATACCTCGGTTTGTCTTCCTGCAAATTATCGTATATAACATCGTGATCGTAAATAGTATCACTGATCATTGTTGATTTTAACGGCACAATTGGAAATAGAATTAAATTTGATCGTTTGATCGTTGAAATTTCTTCGAGAAAATGTTAATTTTTCGTAATTAATTTAATCTGAAATTTCAAAATTATACAGCTCGTCTAATTTATTTCCTAAAGAAATGAAACTTTCTACGAGAAAGAGAGAAAAAAATCCGTTTCCTTCTGCATAAAATGAATACACAACACATTATCTTCCGTGATCACTTATTATTCCAAAGTGTACACGAACGAATTTGCGAGCCATCAATGCGCTCCAATTCTCTCGAACAATTCTTTTCGACTATGCATCGTTTTTTCTCAGTGACAGTTGCTTTAGCTTCTTACTAATCATTGTATAAGAGATGAGAAAAAAAAAAATAGTTACATGTTCGGTTTAACTCTATAGAATAAAATCTTTCTATTTCTGATTTGACAATTGAAATTTTTAATTAATTAGCTATTGTATTCAATACAATTTTGAAATTCAAAATTTACATATTCTATGAATATAAGAAAATAAGAAAGAAATGTTTCTTAAACGAAGATTCATAAATAATTTATTAAAATAATATAATAAAAATACGAATCGATATTAATTTTTTTTTTCGACAAATAGGAATATTTATTTGATGTATTCGCATAAATTTTATTAAAATTAATAATGCTACGATAATAATTTATTCCTGTGCGATATGAAACGTGTAATTTCATTCATTTTTGTTATAACATTTTAATAAAGTATTTAATTGGATTAGAATTAATTAATTTAACTTTTCAAAGGAAAAATAAAAATCTCTTAAAGTTAAATTATAAAATGTAATTCGATATACACGATGCTTGTGATACATATTTTTTATTTTTATTTACATCACGTAATATTATTACGTGAAATTATTATATTATAGCGGAACAAGCATTATTCAGATAAAAACCACATTACTTTCGTTATCAGTCCCTTTACTTTACGATCTTCTCAATGGCTGCACATGTTGACTAGCCACTGCATTAACGCAGTGTCGTTATTAGATGTAATCTACGACCGATAACAATCAGCCTTACAAATTGGAATTTAAATTTTAATTAAAACGAGATTTTTATTTTATTATTCTTTGTTACATTTAAATCTCACTTTGGAATAAAAAGGTGATCATGTTGTTACATGTGATAATCTTATTACACAGAGTTATAAGTCTTCAATTTATTATTCGAATTGTATATCAGAACAGTCTTTAATATTGAATTTGTATTTCACATAAATCTCGCCTGATCTCTTTACATTTTTACGCATGATAAAATTCACTCGTAATATTCTAATTACACGTGTAATTAATTTTATATATCCCAGATAAATTGGTTAGAATTAATTTATTCAATTAGTAAAAATTTCAAGTATATTAACCTCTAAGTTTTACGTTAATGTTGTTATTAATAACCCAAAATTAATTATTCATCGGGATAAAACTTTAATTACGTGTATAATTTTCTATTTCACTTTTTTATCGCAAATATCATTTTTCGTTCTCAAACGTTCTTCTGTCAAAAATATTATTTTGAAATCAATGTAAAAACTTTCTTTAAAACTCGCATTACTTAAAGTTCAGATATTTCACGCGAGGTTTCCAACCTGGATAATTCTTTTCCAATCTCATTAAATATACGGTAGAAATTTCCAGAACAATCCAATACAGCAGCAAATCACAGGTATTCGACCGGGCAAACAGTAAACACATCACGTGCCACCCTTCACCCTTGCACAGAAACGCATCAAAGAAGCCAAATGACTCACACTCGTCCCAACGATCCTCTTGAACACGCTCGCGCGATTAGCGCACGCCCCAATGTATATTCACGTACCTATATACAGGATGTCACCAAATTATTTCTATACACAATCTCAAACAGAAGGAATAGTATCAAATAAAATTGATCTCCAATCAATATTATACTCCATTTTCTTTTTCTCCACGCAAAATATAATATTTAGAATGTAATTTTTGTCATCAAGATCTCATTTTCTACGAAAAGAAGACAATATATATAATTAAGTAACGATAATTTCAATCTCGAATAATCTTTCGTAATTTAAACATTTCGAATCCAAGCTTATTATTCTTCAAAAACTAGCTAAATCATTCTCTTTATCAATTCGACAACATGGCATTTACACGAGAAGAAAAATCAGAAAACGTTTGAAATTATCTCAAGGATTAATCTCTCGTAAACTCTCTCGTTTAGGATACCCTGTCGAAAATACCTGCGAATCGGGTCCTGAGCAGGCGATATATCAAGCCATGACCACGTCTCCGCGTTTAATCGGCGAGGTCGACAAAGCGGGCCGCCCAAGTATCGCATCGCGGTTAATTAAAGACGGTCCCACGAGCGTTGGGGAGGGAAGAAGCGGAGAGAATCGCGTCTGCTGCGCGTCTGCTTTGTGCCCGGCCACAAAGAATCGCGATGATGAGAGATAGGGAGGCTGGGAGTGGGTAGGGAGCGACGACGAGCAAACGATCTCGAGGCTGCTACTAGTAGCAGCAATTGCGCCTTTATTACGCGCATTACGTCCGTCAAATCATCGTTTTCGTGGAATCTCGCGAAACAAGAGATTCTTTCGTTCGAATTTCGATATCCTCGAGGCGCATCGAGGCGAGTAATTGGAACAACGCTGGACCACGGCCGCTGATTATTCTAACTCGGGCAGGATTAGAGATCGATTAGGGTATCGTATCAATTAACGGGAGGAAAATAGGATTAACGCTTGTGCGCGGGCGGGGGGAACGGTGTACCCCGCCCGCTTCGAGCAAACACGTGCGTGCCATGTGCGAATGCGTGGCTAATTGTACATGCGGAGCACGGGTGCTGCGTTTACGTTGTACGTGCTTTCGCTAGCCGAACGCTGTAAATCATGGTTTTTACCCGCTTCTGCCTCGAAGTCTTGTTTGGTTAACGTTAATCGTTAATGGTGCGGCGTGTTGTAAAATAATCCCGTGCATCGATAAATGATCGATTTCTATGTTTTCTATCGTGAAACTTGTGTAATTTATATAGATTAGATATATATAGGATATTTATGAATTTATGAATATTTATGAATTAAAATACGAAAGACATCTGAGAAAAGGGAGACAATGCTTGTTCTGGTAAAAATGTAATGCGACAACCCGTTATATTCGCAGAGAGAGAGAGAGA
>NW_006263570.1:2032040-2038101 GCF_000469605.1 Apis dorsata
ACTTTTAAGCGGCCAATTTAGAAGTAACGTGTTAATATCTCGGGCACACCTGAGAAACGGATTCAAAGAGGCATCGAATTCCATCGGAAGCGGCCTCGCGTTCACGCGAGCCGTTTAATTATAGAAATGAAGCCGTGTACCTGAGCTGACCATGCTCATGGGAGCACCGTATGGTAATCCTAGTAGAAGTAAGTTTTAGTAAAACTATAAATAATCCGGGCAATAAGAGGAGTCGAACATCGTCGAATACCTGGGTCAGCAGACGTTCTGGTTTAGACGGATTTAAAGGCGCTTGGTGCCACTCTCTCTCCTCTCCTTACTCCTCGATCTTCCTTCGATTCACGCCACCTACTACGTGGAAAGAGAGAGAGAAAAAAGGAGTTAGCCCACGCTGATTATTCGTATCGACAAAATTCGAGCCGATCCTTTCCTAAAATCGTCTCTCTCTCTCTCTCTGAATTCGAATATAGCTTTTCCTGTTATGGTTACGTGGTGGTAAATTAATCACGATCGAATTGAATCCCGATTTAAATATATGGGTAAATATATGGAACGTATTCTGGAATCATTGTACGAATAGCAAAAAGTATATTATGGAGCTTGTAAAAGTTGATCGATTCTTTTTGTTTCGAAACGGTGATGCTTTTTAATGAATGGTTTATAACTGAAGATTGAGAAGGAATCAGAGCGGAGAATTATATATAT
Source organism: Apis dorsata (assembly GCF_000469605.1). Lineage (NCBI taxonomy): Eukaryota > Metazoa > Arthropoda > Insecta > Hymenoptera > Apidae > Apis > Apis dorsata. The sequence continues at coordinate 2,032,746 of NW_006263570.1, forward strand.
AGGTGATGGAATGATAGTTTGGAAATAGATGCAAGTTTTGTATGCAAGCTAGTTCAATGATCAATTTTTCTTATTATTTCTTATTTTCTTTTACAACTATTTGGTTCACCTTATCTACACTTTTTTAATGAGCGTTTTTATAAATTTAAAAAAAAATCTTGTATCTATTTCGACTCGTTTTTAATTAGAAAAAATCTCGATGGAATAAAAAATCCTCTCTTTTTTATATAGGACTTATTAGAAAATACATAGACGTACAGTCACTTGAAACTCATTTATCGCTATATTTGGTCACCAGATCTAGAATAGTTACTTTTCCAATCTTTGAAGATCTTATCTAGATCATTCACAAAAGAGAATGTATCTCAATTTTTTTCCATTCTTCTGAAAAGAACGACCAAAAAAAAACAGAAATCCTCGATTAACAAGCTAGGCGAAGCAAGAATCTTACGCCCCCAGTTTCGGTCAAAACTTCGCAGAAGAAGATCCATCGTCGATCCAATCTATAACGTTATCCTTCGATCTCGATCCGAGGAGAAGGCACGTTGTTTATACGGCGTCGATCGTCAGGATTCGCTTCTCTCCCTAAACAAGCGATCGAGTTCTAATTCCAGCTGCCGACGGGTTTTCCATCGTTCGAGGAATAATCGAAAACGGACGGCGACGAAGCGGACGACGTGCGTCGAGCTCGTTTCTTAACCATAAAAAGACTGTCCGGATTACGTCATGAGACGTGAGTCACGATAGCTGCTGGCCTAAAAACACTATTGCGACGACAAACGACATCGTGTCGATATAATTTCCTGCGGGGAGCATCAAGACTCTGGGTGTCGGATTCGAATCTAAACCAATTCCACCTTTCTTGGAACGAGAGCGGATCACCTTTCGATCGATCAGGTTTTTCTTTCTTTCTTTCTTTCTTTCTTTCTTTTTTTAGAAACGATGAGAGGAAAGATCGTCAAAGATGACTGAAATATTCCAATTTCCAATTTTATGAGAATCGTGATTGATTAGGATAATTGTTTCGTGTCTTGAATTACTCTTGCTCAAGAACTCGTGCAATCATAAGAAGGTATGATTTTTTGATTTGAAATTGGTTGGTTTGATTGAGTGGGAATATTTGTTTTTTGTAGTTTAAAGAAAAATTACTTGTTCGAGTAACTATTATATAATTTTTCTAAAACTTTTAAGCAAAGATACTTTAGTCTTTGTTTCACAATTGTTCTAATTATTTTTTAATTGGGAATGGATCAGGTTAACACTTGAGGTTATTTTCAGTATATTATTATGTATATAATAATACAGTTCAATTTTACAAGTTCTGAATTATATATTACTTTAGTGATACATTTTGTGCACGTTCTACCTAGTAAGATTTCAACAAGTTTCTGTCATAAAGTGAATTGAGCTAATATTGTCAGACAAGGATCTTCGTGTAACGAGAATCTTGGAGATGAATTCTATTTCACGAGAGATGGATTTAACGCTTGAAAGCGACACAAAGTATTCGCACGGATATATATTCCGTTTGGCCTTGTTTTCACATCATGCGTTAAAAATTACTGTCTTTCCTCTTTCTTGGTGTAAACTCATGGACGTTTGATCATTAACCTGTAACTAATCATGATTGAAGTGTTGCGCATTTTATTAAACATGTAATAAAATTTGATAGAAGTTATGAGAAAAATATAAAAATATAATTTAAATAATGATATAAAATTATAAATTAATATGCATCTTTTTCCATATAATCATCAAAATAGTATTAATAGTAATGGTAACTTTTATTAAACCTGAATTTACTCTTGATTCAATATTATACAAATAATATATAAAAATTTCTATATTCTATATTCATTTGAATAAATAATGTAAAATTTTTATCATATCACAAAATAAAGAAATCAAATTCATTCTTGTAATTGAATTAGAATAGAATACAAAACAGTGTTCTACTAGAAATAGATTCTATTTTCTATTATAACGTCCATTTAATCATAATTTCAAAATGTATTATAGTTATGATATATTTTATAGTCTCAAAACACGCTATACATATTAATAGGAAGAATTACCAGTCACACTACCAGTAATTAATTTATTTCCATATTATTTATCTAAACTAATTCGTTCCCAATGATTGTGAAGATCAACTTTATTTGTTGACGTGATTCCAAAGAAATACAAAAGGATTAATCGAGGAATAATAAACAAAGAGCGAGCTATTGCTATAATTTTTAATAATATTCTAAAATTGTAAAATAGAAAGATCCTTCAATATTTTTCCAATTAATACTGTGAAGTCACCGAGTACAATCAATAAAAGGATATTAATTAATAAAACAGGGATTTACATTGAAGTTCCTCGAATCACATATTCTTTCTTTTTACTTTCTTTTTAATATTTTATAGTCTCAACAATAATTTTCCAACAAAATATAGATTTTAAAAAGGACACAAGTTAATCTATATTTCTACACATTCTATAGATGTGATTTCTCAAAGTTTACAAAGTTTAAACAATTGTACCGAATGTAATTTTCGAATCTCCATGGAAAAAGATCTCTCTTTCCCTCTCTCCCTCTTTCTCTCTCTCTCCGCCACGTTTACTTCTATATAAAGATCGAAAGGTTTTGAAGCGTGGGTGGATCCGCGGAACGAGTGGGCGCATTCAGCCCAGCCGCAATTACGTTTCCTCGCGCGATCGTTTTCGTGCTTCCTTCGTCCACGGTCGTTCGAGTACTTGACCCCCTCTGGAGCCGCCTCTGGGTTGTCTGTGTTGTCGATGGCGCGGCCAGAGGTGGTCAGGATCGATATGCTCGAAGGGTTCGATCAAGGCGTAGGTGTTATTATCGTTCCTTTTTTTTTTTTTTTTCGAACGTCCGCGGTTTTATGCGATTTTCCACGCTCGATTCGATGTGGACAGGTGCGTGTTTTCGTTTCAGTATTCGAGCATTCTTGTCACGTGATGGTCGTTGAACGCGGTAGAATCCCTATTGTCGGGACACTTGTCATCCGATATCCTGCTCTCCTACTTTTATTAATCCAAAAATCTATTATCTCTGCTCGAAAAATACTATATGTGAACAAGTGGGTATTATTATTGCAATTGGGAATTAATTAGTAATTTAATTAGAAATCGACGTCGGGATATGGTTTTCAATTACATATGATTGTTTATTTTAAAATTTATTTATTTATTTTTCCTTTCCCTCTCTGAATTAAGTAATTTTCTCAATTGGGCTCAATTTATCCAATCTTTTTTTTTTTTTTTTAATAAAGGATTCGAGTTATCCGTTGTTCCATTGATATTCGTTTCCGTTTTTCTTCGTAACAACCATTCGCCGTGTAATTTTTATTTATGCTGGCTTTGAGTTAGGGCATTGTTGCTCGCGATGGGAAACCGGCCACCTCGTACAATATGGCCAAGGATAAATCATTTAGATTGCGGGATATAACTGCGTAAGTTAAACGATTCTCAAATTTATATAAATGTATCTGTAAATTTTACACGGTGGGGAAAGATTAGAAGAGTGTTATAAACTACAAAGTTTCTTCCTTCGTTTCACTTGTACCGAAATGGAAAAATTTTATGTGAAAAGCGATCCTTAAAAAAAAAAGAAATCCACTTGCTTTCCACTCGCTTCTTCTACGATTTTATTTTTTCTTTTTTTTTTTTTTTTCCAATGCATTTCATCGTGAAATTTGCACTCGAAAGAGAGAGAGAGAGAGAAAACATGAGGGCAAATTTAAACAAAAGAGCCGTTCGATCGCGTGAGTCTCCTGCGTCCGGATTTGCGTGCAACCGGATGCATCAGACTGCGTCCAAGCTAATAATCAACGTTCAGATATACGTATAATATCAGAAACTTTACTCAGAGTCTGTTGAAAAAAGGCTCCAAAAGGTTGGAATCGTTCTTTCTTCCTCGAAACGTGCATAGCTTTTTATCAGAATTATTTTAGCTTCGTTCATTTTCATGGGATCGTTACGTATGTTATAGGGTGTTTTATTGTCGGTAATTTTTTAAAAAAAGGAAATAAGCTGAAAATTCTTTGGTCTAATATATGAGTCTAATGTATGAGCTTGAAATATCGGTTTTGAATTTAGATTCGATTACTGGAAGCGTCCACGTGTGAAATTTAGTTTTCTAAGTTATCTTTGGTTTTAACATACGATTGAGAGGATTCGTATTTATTGAAGCAAGAGCATTGATTGTTCAAAAGATCTTTGGTTGAAACATTTTCGTGAAATTTTTGTAATCAAACTCGACTAAATTTATTCTTTTATTTTTCTTTATTAACGAATATATAAATATTCGTTTATCATGAATTTTCTTATAATTATAAGCCTGAAAAATTAAAAAATTCTGATTAATCAATTGCGAAATCGAAAGTAATATGATTTTTCTTTTCTTATCTTACTTCCTGTTAACGCAAAATTTGTAATACTTTTTTGCTGTTATGATAAAAAATATATTTTTTATTATCATTGTTTTCTTTAATTTACATATAAAAGTGTTGAACACAGTGTGTGATCAGTTTGCAACGCGGCCATTTAATTTTCGTTATGAATAAAGATCTTTCGATTCTGATCTTTTTTTTGGATTAATTTCTGTACTAATATATCTCTTGATCTGTTTCAGAAAAAACGGATCACCCGTCGAGTGGTCGCAGAACGATCGTCGCTTAAACTATCATGGCTGCACCACAGGCCTCATCGCGATTAGAATTGTTGCAGGTACGAATGTTTATCCTTTTTTTGAAAAATATTCACATAAAAACACTACTCGTGTAACCTAGTTTCACGTGCTTCCACGAAGATTTCGATTTTGTGGTATAAATTTTAATTATTTTCTTTCTGTTCCATTTTTTTTTTAAACAAACTCTCTGAATTAACGCGAAAATAATTAATATAATATTAATATAAAAGCAGATTTTTTAATCGTTCATAAATTGACTGCAAATGTTTATAGGAAATTTAAATTTAAATATACGAGAAGTATGCAGAGAAAATACAGTGACGTGAGAAAATAAAAAATAAAAAAATATCCAAAGTAAAATAATCATTAAAATATTTAAAAGATAAAATAAATCGTTATTTATATTTTTCGTTATTTATATTTCACGAAATATAAATTTACATATAAATCCATAATTTATTCATAAAATTAATTAACGTGTATAAACATATCATGCATAAAATGCGAAGTAATATTTTAGCGTTCGATTCACATCAAAGATTACAACATTAATCATTAAATATTAACGAAAGTATGAATATAATGCCTTGACATAAACGATATATAATGTATCATGTATAACGTAATTCATTTTATGAAAAAAAAAAAAAAAAAAA
>NW_006263570.1:2038302-2041440 GCF_000469605.1 Apis dorsata
TTCCTCACAATTTATTCAAAATTGCATGAACTTACAATTAGCCTCTAATTATGTGGGAACAAAATTTTTCCCAAACATCTGTTTTATCTGCTGTTGTATAAAACATGAAATTAAAGGGGCAAACATCCTTCTGACAACTTTTTTTTAATCGATGCAATTACAATTTGCAAAGTAATTTAATTATAAACTGTTAAAATCAAATATAAATACAACTCTTCAAGTTTTTATACTAATAAACTATTATTATTTAACTCAAAAATTGCAAATTTTTCAATATAAAAATAATCTACACTTTTTACCAATGAAATTTTATAAGTATAACTTTCAACTTTAAAATTTCCTCAAATATCCTCATAAGGATTGAAAAACATTCCCCTAAAAATCATAATTTTTACATTATCATGTCACAGCGATGAATATCTATCGCGAATGATTTACAACGACTCTTTTATCCCAAAATTAGAAATCTCGTCGAAAACTCCATCGTTCCATCATTTCTGAAACTCTTGTGCGGTGTATCCAGGCGGGAGCGTTTCGTTTCGATTACCTAACCGTGTCCACGATCGTAAGAGTCCTTGCCAATCCCGTAATCTTGAAATACCCGCGAGCTGGTTAAGGCGGGCACGCGTTCTCCTTTGGCCCACGTAGAGCGCACCGTGGCCGGACGCATATATGGCATCTTGTTCTTGGCTCGTATACACATAGCTAACGACCCACGTACAGATGTAGCCGAAATCGACGAGCCTCGATGCCATGTGCTCGCAAGTGGGCACGCTTGTCTAATGCTGCCCTCTTGCGATCTGGTCATTTGTCACCAAATACGTGGTTTCGAGCAGTTGAATTGGAATGAAGGATCGAGAAAAATTCTTAAAATTCTGAATTAATTAATGGAAAGAGAATAGACTTAACAATTGGTCTAACATAAATAAATGGATATATTTTCTCAATCTAGGACTATGGATCGATGGAATAATTTTAGGATTTGTAACTGTGCGTGTAATTGATCTTCGTGTGTCGAAAAGTAACCGCAAGGCCAAGGATCGGCCGCGTTTGACCGGAATCGCAGTCTCGAGTTCCGAGATCTCTCGAGTAACAGGAGTCGAGGGACGAAAGGGCGGGCCCTTCTCGAGGGAGAGGAAGGAGGGCAAAGAGTATGAAAGGGATCGAAAAGAAACACTGTGGACGCTTGGCTTGTCAACCGCGACCAGTGGCAAGAGCCGTAACTATATTAATGTGACGTCACTTCCTTCGTCTTTCGAGCCATCATTCGACACACAGGGCCCTCCTAGCTAAGATAGCCATCGTGTCTGACTCGTTCTTGACCTCTTCGTCTTTTTCCTCCAAAGGAACGTATCTTTGTTTCAACGTTTCGCGTAGAATATTCGAGCAAGTTCAATTTATCCCTTTGTTTACTATTCAAGGATGATTGTTGATAGACACGTCGATTAAAAATAATTCATTATTTTCATAGAGATTTAAAAATGTACGCGTAGATTTGTCTTCGATAATATTTAATTTGATAAGTTAGATTTCTTTGTATACAGGAAATTGAATGTTTTATTTACTGGTAAATCATATAAATATATCTTCTTAAATTTCAAGAAACGAAGGCTCATTTGCAAACTTTCATCGTATTTTTTCTTCTTTTCGTTCTTTTTCTGAAAATTTAAATCGATACAAAATAAACAAAATAATTGTAAAATATAATCAGAAATTCTAGTATTTCACTTTATATTTGAATAAAATTTGGAAAAAAAACAATAAAAATTGTAATAATTCTCTCGAAAGACATCGACAGAAGGATTTCGCACGGATTCTCAAGGTGGGGTGAAAGGATTTTCACCATTGCTTTCGATACATAAATAATGCACAAAACGTGTGCATATCGCGCAGAGGCTGGCGTAGGTCGATTCTTGGCCGTTCCTCGGCTACCCACGTTGGCCTAAATCCCGTGACACGTTCTTTTTATCCTTTAATCCTTGTCGTCGACCTCTTCTCAGATTTTCCGACACGAAATCAACCCGGTTTACGTCACTCTGTGAGAAAAGAAAAAAAAAAAAAATAACGTCTCTCCAAGCCTGCTCACGCACGCACACACAAAATAGTTATCAATGCTTTGCATAATTGCACGCTTCGGCCGCGGCAAGTGTCGCGAGAATATAATGTTCTTTTTTCACGAGATACTATAACTAAACCAACCCCCGTTGATATTACCCCGATATACATATTATTCATTAAGTTGTCATCGTGTAAACGAATCTGTTATGAAGCGGCAAGTTAATTATAGTGAAATTGCAATTGCCTCTGAATGAATATTTTGAACGTGAGTTTAAATGATGTTGCTACGTTAAACGAGTAATGCTTGTTTAAAGAAAAAAAGGAAGAGGAAGAAGAAGAAGAAAGAAAAAAGAAGAAAAAGGCTTTTATGCGCGTGATAAAATCAGGATTAAATCTCCCTCAGAGAGATTAGATACGAGGGAAATTTGATACAGATACAGCAATAATTTAATAATTGTTTTAAGAACGTGTGATAGATCGGTGTATACATCTGCGTGATATGTATCGTTTAACTTGGACGTTAATGCTGGACGTAATTAATGACGTTGATGTTATAAGTCCACGTTAATGTCTGATAACGTAATAACAACTTATCGTTGAACTCCGACTGTTTACCTGATTGTAAAATACTTACACAACGGTAAAAACTTGAGATAACCTATATAGAAGGGAATTAAATTATCACAAAGATCGTATTGCGTAGGAATAAAGGTACTTTTATCGAAGAGAATTGCACAACGGGGAAGTTATTCGTAACACGAAAAAAGAATATCCGTTTCTTTTTATATATAAAAAAAAAATAGCCATGCACCTAACAAATAAATTTGATCAAGCCATTATCCAAATTAGATTTTATTTCCAATGTATAGAAATAATAATAATAATTAAAAAATTTATAATACATGAAAAATATGAAAATATAAAAAAGGTAATTAAAATAGGTAACAAAAATTTCGAGAATAATTCAATTTCGAAACAGGGAATTTCTATCAATCTATACCTGAAACAAAAACATTCCACGATCATAAATACTTCAAGAATATCGCGAGCCATGAACAAAAAAAAAAAAAAAAAGGCAAA
>NW_006263570.1:2041653-2043429 GCF_000469605.1 Apis dorsata
GTTGTTGTCAAAGCGGAAAATGTAATTTTCTGGCTGGTGGACAGGTGCGATGAATCGTTACGTCACGTGTCTCCGATTCGACGTGCCCCCATCCTTAAAAAGAGAATTCCATCCGGGGGATAGACAGCGGCTAAGTCGGCTGAGCAACGAGCTGCCAACGATAACGAGTCCGCTTGGTAATTACGTTGCTTAACTGGCCAAGTATCCCGCGAAATTACAATTACAAATCGGCTCGAGTCCCCTCATCAATTATTTATACAGCAGGATCACCGTTACCAACACAGTTGGTACACAGCTCGAAAACCCAGATTTTCAGATTCATCCGCGTCTCTCATCGCGGGTAACACACTTCGCGCCGTGTTAACAACGTTCGCCCTGTTTATTTTATTTTTCTTCTTCCTTTTCTTTCCCTCCCCTTCCTCGTGGAGGCGTCGAGAGATCGTCACGCATCGAGAGAATTGTGAAATTTGTTGCACAGATAGAGCATGGAAAATATTGTGATGGATCGATGCGACCATCGTTGAGAAGTTTCTTTCTTTTTTTAATTGAAGATTACGTATGTCTGCATGTACGTCTCGAGATTGGAATGGTGAATGATTGGCGGGCAGGGATGAATTTATAAATTTAAAGTTCCGTGTTATTCTTCTCGTGTATAATTAATTTGAAAGGAGAAGAACAATAGTTTTAAATGATAGACTTCAAATAAGTAGAGTGTAAGAAGATGGTTCGGATCGGTTTGGAAATGTTTGTTTTATTTCGAAACATCTGAAGAAATCTCAAGTTTTTTATTACATTTTCTTTGCGCCTTACTAGGACGAATAAAGTAGACTGTTTCTAGATCTCTATTGCACATGTTGACTTTCTAACTTTTTTTTTTTTTAAAGATCATTGAATTTGTTATTTTTTACGATGCTATAAAAGAAAATATAGATTTCCATTTATTTAATTACGTGTTCGCATTAAATTTCTATTTGGATTTGAATTTCACTTAAAAGATTGAGATGAATAGTGAAAGATATACGAAAAATGGCGCATAATTATTTATTTTGAAGTTGAATCAAGTTATCAACAATCCGAATACTTTTGAATATTGAATTTTTCAATCAAAAATATAAAATTCAGAAAGATGTTTAGTAAAATCTTAAAGATTTACAGAAGAATGGAAAAATAAAAATACTCTGCTTTTTACTAAAAAAATTTGAAAAATCTAAAAACTATTTTGCTATATTATAAAAGCTAAATCACAGAATGAAAGTTCAAAGATTCTAGATTCTCAAATATCGAAGAGATTGATTGAAATTATGATTTATTAAAAGACAATTCCAATCTGTTATCACAAAAATTCAAGTGCATATATCAAACATGACAAAAGATATGTTCAATCGTAAAATTTCGAAGGAAAATTTCTAATAAAGAAAGACTATCTATTCTACTATCTGAAGAAACGGTAAAATCGGCGTGAAATCGAACAACACGAAAGAACTTAATCGCGATTTCGTGGCATCTCGGACGAAGAGGAGAACAGCTTCTTCTTGGCCAGTCTGTACAAATGGTGGATGTGTCAGGATCCTCTTAGGAAACGCGAGAGAGCATAGACGAAGGAAAACATCTTTACTTTTCTCGCTCGTTTTGTCGGGCAGCAAAGAAAGACAGCAATTGCTTTTCTCCGGATCGTTAGTGGCCAGTGAACCGCGATCCAACGATTAAACGAGGTGTTTGTATCAATTTTTTTTTTTTTTTTCTCATAACTTTTTCCTCTCCTTTCGTTCTCCCCTT
>NW_006263570.1:2043629-2044224 GCF_000469605.1 Apis dorsata
TAATTCGAAAGGGAATTATATTGTTCGCCTCCCCGAATTCGATTAATCTTGATGGCTTGTAAGAGAAATTGTGGGATCCTGATGTTTTAATAATTGCAAATTTCGAAGCGAGAGGGATCATATTTAAATTTATTTAAAATCCTTCACATTTTGCTTAATCGTTCAAGAATTTTAATCGTTGATGAAATATACAATGATAATAATAATTTAACGATACATTGTAATACGATATTGGAAATATGACAATCAATGATTATTCTTTCAATGATTATTAAGAAAAAAAACAAAAAAATTACAAGAAAAAAGATCGAGAGAGAAAAATCTATTTCAATCTTCTGTGTTTCATTTAATGCAAATTTAAATTATTGTTTATAAATTAATATATATCCTAAAGTTTCAAGCTGTCAAAAATGCCAAACTATCTAATTAAATTCAAATATTTAACAATTCGTTTAATTAATCGTAAAAGACACGAAAGAATGATAGATTCTTCATCATCTTCATCAATATTTCACATCTGATTCCAAGCAAATGCATAATTGTGGATATATATAATGACGTAACGATCCTTTAAGAGGATTTTTTTTTTTTTTTT
>NW_006263570.1:2044533-2068823 GCF_000469605.1 Apis dorsata
AAACGTATGTTAGTTATGGTCAAGCAATTTTACGCGTTAATGTCGCCGTTCTACGAGAAAATGCGCATATTCTACTTCCTAGAATCGAATCACTCTCAAATCAGATTCGAAGAACGATCTATTCGATAAGTAAATTCTTCTACGTGAAAAAAACATGTAAAGTGTGTTAATATATTCGTACAATACCTTTGAAGGATCGATTCTAGATCAAAGATCAAATACAAAAGTTGGTATATAAAAATGTCGGATAAGATTTATTTGTTAAAATGAAACAATCGAATTTTGATTAAAAGGAGATGACGAAGATTTCTATTTCAATTTTCTGTGTTTCATTTAATGCAAATTTAAATTATTGTTTATAAATTAATAAATAATTTATCAATATTTTTTATATTTCTGTCTGTGAATGGATGCTCCTAAAGATGAATAAAATAATTGCAGAAAAATGCTTAATCGATGTTCTATTTTGTAAGTTTAATCGTAAGTTTTACGTTGTTGATGAAAAAGAAATGAAAAATTATACGTTTTGCTTACGATTGAAAATTTTTAGTTTTTTATAAAACTCGTAAAAATTGATACTTTGTGATATTTCGTTGTTTCACGATACATAAATATAATACAACGTCCAATTCTTTCATTATTTGATTTATAATCTTTTTGAATTTACTTGATAAAATTTGAACGATAAAAAATTATGCTACATATTTTTTTTTCTATTTTATAAAACAAATTAATATCGATTTAGCATGGAAAAATAAATTTAATTATAAAATTATTGATATTTATAAATTATTTGTAAATTATTTGCAATTTTTTTATCTTTTTTATCAAAATATTTCTAACATTTAAAAAAAATTGTTACTATTATTGTATTAAAATGTATCAATATTAATAATTGACGAAAGCCACGATACGATACGTAAATCGCGGCACAAGAAATGACAACAAATCGATTGTATACATTTCCGAAATATTTCGAAGTCGCTTTCCGGACACGGAGAGGAACGATCGTATTTCTCTCTGCTCTCGTCGAACGAATATTATAATATCGCTTTTAATAACGCTTTTTGTTAATTTTAAATAAACAATTGAATTAACAATCGTGAAAATAATTATAAATAAATTAAATCATCGTATCGTCAAGAAATCTGTAAGGAAATATCATCGTAGTGGTATATATTAAATTTATCGATACATTTACATTTTCCATTTCGATTTGATAAATAATATCGAAAAAAATTCTCGAGCAAGGCCTACATTCAAAAATTATCAAAATGAAATCTTGCACAAGTCTCGCAAAATTTAACCCAAAACCGTCAATTTCTTTAAACTTAATTTGATCGTTCATCGATTTTCTTTCCGTTCGCGTGACAACGTATTAAACCACCCGCTTTATGGAATCTTCGTCCAAGGTATGGTCGTAAAGCTTTTTACATACGAGGCACTTTGTTCACGTGCGCTCGATAATCGTGTCCAATAATGCCTCGTCCACGTGGCTCGCAACTATCCTCGCGAATTATTCGTGAACAGATCTTTTGATGTATAGATAATGAAATCGTATATTAAGAAGTGACGTCAATTTTGTCGATCTAAATAATAATAGTATTTTTCTTTTTAATTTTTCGCTATTCTATTCCATTTCCTTCTTGGTTTAAGCAATTTTAAAACTATTATAACATCAACATATCGTTGAGAGAAAAATTTTTCTTGAAATAATTATTTGAATATAATTTTTAAACTTCATTTTTTATTCGTTGTGTTATAGTTTTAAATGATATTATTTGATTTAATTAGGAGAAAGAAAAATTATTTTACTTGGATATTTGTTATTTCATATACAAAAATATGAAAATGTTTTTTTAGGATAAAATATAATGATATTTAAAAGAAATAAATATTATTTTCAAGTGATTTATTTGATTATTTCAGATAAGTTTTTTGCAAAAAAGTAGATTTTATCATCGAATCAAAAAATACAAAAAGAAAATCTAATTTTTGTATAATTATATCGAACAAAAAATAAAATAATTATTTCAAAAATATTTATCTCTTCCACCAAAAGTAGCATCTTCTAAATGAATCGTTTGGTATTTTTTCACCATTTTTTTACTTTCTGTTCACTGCTTACCAGTATAAACGCGGCATAAAATTATTCTTACGTATCTTTACACGGATTTACGAATAAATAGTAGCAGAGAACGTAATGGAGAGACCATATGGCGGATCTCGTTCCTTAGATAAGGGGATCCCCCTTTTTCGCAGTAACAAACGGAACTCCATTTTATGAGGTGCGTTGTCTCTGTGTTCCTTATGCAAGCACGATCCCTATCTCAAAGCGTTTAGTTTTGTTTCATAAACACTTTGCGTGCACGATAATGAAAATCGATAAAATTGGCCCGTGTCATGGTTGCAACGATATCATGTTAATAAACCATAGGTTTATAAGTCGTTGATATTAAGTAGATGCACGTGAAATGATGTTTCTCGCGATAAAACTGTAACCCTTTACACGATCCAAGAACCGTGATTAAGTAATTTATACGCGGTGAACAATTTTCGTGAAGTCGTCTTTCTAATTTGAATCTTATTAATTTTCGTATTAATTTCGGTAATCTCGATTTTTCTTATTGAAATTCGAAGAATAATTAAAGGGCAAAGGATGGATAGACGAAGGAATGTTTTTAAAAAATATTAGAGTCCATGTATCCTTTATTGCAAGCGATTCTAACTTATTTTCTATATTTATTTATTTATTTATTTATTACCCAATTATAGAGAAATTTATTGAAAATGTGAGATGAAAAAGTCTCTCTTCATTAATAAAAAAAACTAAATTATTCAGATAACTATTACGTATCACTTTTCGTCTCAGTGTTTAGAATCGCTTCATAAATTTTTTATATCACCAGAAGAAAAATTAAACGCACGAAAGAGAAAAATATTCCAACATAAATAAAATAAAAAAAGAAAAAAGAATCGAATATAATCCTTTTCAAATTTTTTAATTGGAATTTACTGTAAAATCAGGGATGATTAATCGAGTTGAAATTATTAGAGAGATGTGTGCTCGAACAGTGTTATACGAGCATGCCATCACTGGGATAAATTGTTTCCTTTATGACATTGTTTAATTACTTGCCTACGGCCATACACTTTCTGAAACGCTTCAGTTACACGCGACCACAGTTGACTTCCAGGAAATTCTGTAAAAAAATTAATTAGGGCGCGAGTGCATTAGCGAATGCGCCCACTGGATTCCTCGACCGGCAATTGTCATTTATTTTATTGCTCGATGTTTTCGAATATGAGGAATTCGAAAAATTGCGATATCGAAATCGTTACATTCATCTCGTTATTTAATATTGGAGAGTAGAATGTTATGTCGTATCTCTATCTGATAACCTCATGTCGTATGCTCTATCTGATAACCTTTTTCTGTTACTTTTCTTAATTATATTAACGATCTGCGATAACACTAAGGATACTTGGTTGAATTGAACCAAGTATTTTATTTTCTCGATTGCAATATTGATAAATGAATCATTTGGTAGGTAAATTGATTCCATATATTGTTGAACGTTTCTTAATTTTTTTTAAACAAATTATTAGATTATCAAAAATTTTTTAACTTATAATTTTTATCGTATATTGTAGATCGTTATCTCATACGAATGAAAAATTATGCTTTTCTCATAATTTGGGTCGATCATCACCCATTTCGTGTGAAAACCAACAAGTGTTCTTATTCAAGATAAGAGATCATTTAAAAATTTGACTAGTTAATATTAAATGATACAATGAAATTTTAAATTAGTTTATTTATTTATTAATTATTATTAATCAATAATAAATATGTTTAAATAAATTAGAGTAGAAAGTTTTATTTTTAATCCATCTATAACATTTGAAAAATCAATGAATGAAATGATCATGAAATGATCAATCAGATCGATAACTAGTTAGTCTCGAAATCCAATTCTTTTGTTCGTATATTAGATGTTTGATTATCAAGATTATCGAAAGAATTGGGGGAAAAATGAAGAGAGTGAGGAGCTGTTTAATAACTAGAAACGATATTAGTCGTGGTCTATTTATCCTGCAGCAAGTTGCACGCTAAATTGTATCTATCTTTCATCTTAATCGACCCACGCGTGGATTCATTATCGTGTATGCACACGTACGTATACAGGGTGCCCCCATAATTTTCGTATAAATTTTTCTACCTTGTTCGAAATAATAAAAAATGATTGTACAGATAAAATGTCTTAAATGATTTATTAAGCAATTATAAGGAAGATATCGGACGTGAGAAAACTTGATACGATACATGTATAAAAATATGAAACGTGAAGAAACTTAATTTTATATACATATACGTATCTACACCCTCCACTCAAAAATCTCAAAGTTTATGCTTTATAAACTTTTAATAAATAAATCTTTTATTGAAATCATTAATATATCTTTTATACGTAGTTTAAATTTAATATTAATATTAAATTTGTGTGATGGTTAGTTAATATATATTTATATAAATATCGAAAGATAAAATTGTAATTTATTTGTCAAGTAAAATAGAAAATATTTATTCTTATTTTTATTTATTTTTATATTATTATTAATATAAAATAATATATATTATTTTATATTATTTTATATTTATTCTATAATTATTCTTGAAAATTATATATTATATCATTTAATATTCAAAATATTAACAATGTTTATATAATATATATTTCTTTCTTTCATTCTTCAAGTACATTCTTAGTTTTTATAACATATTATTAATAAATTATAATATAATTATGCTCTCATCTTATTTTTTCACATAGAATACATATAACATATATTATTAAAATTTATGTACAAGATAGCCTCTAGTAGAAATTATAATGACACCTTGTACATACAGATGTCCTCTCGATGAATTATAGCAACGATTCAGGATACTTTTTAATCGAAACCCATATAACCGGATGAAATGTTCGTTCAACTTTCTATGTGTCGCGCTTTGAAGAGAGGCCATCAATTGAAGCACCAGAATCGCAAATCTACGCGTGCAATCGTACTCGATGTTAACGAGCGAATTAATTAGCTTTGATTTGGAAGTATTCGATTGATCAGATTGATGAAACGCATGCCTTGAATTAGTTATACGCGCATAAAGTAAAATCGAGAATCTTGAATCGAAAGGAATTTTTATCATACGGATTTTCTGAAAAATATTTTTAATTAAACCAATATATTTTAATAAAACTCATCTCCTTTTATCTTATGGATTTTAATTCGTGTTTGAAATTAGTGTTTGAAACGAGTAATGGAAAATTGGCAAGCTTTTTCCAATGTTAATAAAATCGTATATATTACTTTTAACGCTCTTTAAATGATTATTGGATCGGTTACATCGAAAATCAATCGGATTAAAAGTTACGAGTTTCTTGTTCTTCTTGTTTCGAGCTCGGTTCGAACCCATCGCTCTTTTTCAATCGAGAAAGAAAGGGGGGAAGATTAGAAAAATAAGTTTCACATGGTTGATCGGTTAGATCGCATTGTCTGTCACGAACTGGGAATGCAGAAATCCATGTGTGCGCACACGCGGTGCAACGAGAAAGCAAGGCTCGACGGAGTCGTTAGGATGGTCGACAGAGCGAAAACCAATCATCTCGCACGAGCGACGATGCTCTCGAGGAACCTTGAACTCTGCACTCGACCAAGTTGGAATTTCTACACGGCACGGATCGAGGGGGGATGACATGGATCCCCTGTTCATTCGCAAACTGCATATCGCAGGGAATAAAAGCGTGCTCCGTCGAAATTGACCGAGACTGGGTCACGGAAGTATTCGAGCGGCCGGCAATCGAAAGCATTAATCGAACAACCGATGAAACGTGCAAGTATTGGGCATTGATTTCGAAAAAATTGATAGAATTCTGATTTAGGAAATGTATTTTTCTTCTGGTTTAGTTTAGGAATAATTTTTGATGTTAATGAATAAATTCTAAAAATTTTTTTTTGAAAAATAGTTTTTAAATGATTGATTATTTTGTATAATAATAGAGGATAAATGACATAACAAATAGAATGTCGTCAAAGTATTTTGCTAATGTATTGTTCAATATGAATTAAAAAAGGAATTAATTAGAAAGATATAAATAATATTATGAATTATATCTTTCACAAATTTGACCATTCCAAAAACCCCATTTGTATTCTAACCTGCTGCAACTGCATCATAGCCTAGTTTAAATTCATATAGGATAAGTATTTCAAATTTCTTTGGAAATACCATATTTTTTTTAATAAAATTAGAATAGTTAAACTACGAAAAACAATTTAATAAGTATTATAAATAAAATAAAAATACGATCGGTATAATATTTATTTAATTTTTATAATAATAAGTTTAATGCAAATAATCTTTAATAAAAAAAAATTGCATTGACTTGACGTAAGAAAAAGTTTTTCAAGTGGAAGTGTTCGATTATTTCCTCGCTTCTAACAGGATCTAAACGTAAAGCTAGGTGTATACATCAACATAACTCTTCTATTCTTTTTTATGAAAAATATCTGAAATTTCGACAACAAATAGGTGGAGATCAGACACTTTCTGCTCGGAAACACTCATTACTTTTAACATAATGGCACGATATATCTTGGAACTCATAAGATCCCGTAATGTACTGGCGATTCTGACGAAGTTTGCCTGTATGAATTTATAAGAGAAATGACGATAATACGGGAAATATTTCATTCTGGAAAATATTATCCATTAAAGTTGAGAATAGAGTGGATAGCATGGAAAAATCCTTTTTTTTTTCTTTTCTTTTTTGCAAAACTATTATTCCAATAACATTTTTCCAGTATACATGAATTATGGTTTTCAAAGATGTTTGTATAAACTTTGGATTTTCGTAATTACAGTACAGTATAATTAATAAAAAAAAAAAATAGGATGTATCTTTTAGGATGCGCAAAGAAGAGCAACGAAAATCTCTGTAAAAACGTGAATTATCTTCCTTGTTTTTCAATCTTTCGCTTGTAATAAACATATATATGAGAAAAACATTTTATATTACATCATGTTATGTAACGCCTTCGGTAATTTTAATTTCGCAAAAATCTCTTGTTCGCGTACAAAATTTCCTCTGCTAAGCTAAATGAAATTACGAAAAGTTTTATACGAATAAAAGTTCATCCTCGCCATTTGAGAGATAAAATTTATAAATTCGAAGGTTTTCCACGAAGTGCGTGTTATCTCTGCGCAGGATCATCTTTTTAAATCTTTGCTGGAAATCTTGAACTTAGGAATTTTAATGTGGGGTAAACTAATTGTAAATAATTATAAATAACAACCTGCAACAAAACACCTTTGAATTTTTAACACATTCGAGCTTGTTTTTCCTCGACTTTAGAAAATTCAATTATTATTCATTGAATCTATCGTATTCCGTGTATCACGTAAAAAGAATATCGATGATAAATTAAGCAAAGGATTATCGAATGGGGATGATGAATATTAAAATACGAAATTTTTAAATATTGAAAATATCGATGATTAAAAAATGTAAAAATAATACAAATTTATAAATTGTATAAAGAAAAATTGTTTAAATAAAAAAATAAATGTTTTTGATTCTTTTTATATCATTTAACAATTGGTGCTTTGACCAAATAGCTTTCGTGATCAAATAACCTTGAACTTTTTCATTATTCGCCTCTTTGAAATATTTCTGAGAAAGTTGTTCTTATTAAGCGTAGTTAACAATGAAATTACGAGCAAGTAAAATTGTTTCATCAATAATTTGTTTATAAATAACTTATAATACAGCAATAAGACTTGTAATCACAAATGGCACGTGAAAGTTGTATTAAATGACAACCTTTATTATGTCTTTCAATTTTTAATCAAAATTAATTATTTTAAAATAGATTAAAATATTCTAAAAGATGATATGATTTGTCAATGATAAATTTTAATTAAACAAAGAGTCATGTTTTTAATAAGAAAATTATTTTAATTTTAAATTATTCGTCTATATCTTAAAAAGAAAAACAATCAATGGATTATTTCATGTTTGATAATCAATAATAGAATATCTAAATTTAAATCGAGAATTTAAAATTCACTGAAAGGTAAGGCCGCTTTTTTTCGAAACGGTGATCGAACGAATAACGAATTCAAATGACGTCACAATTGATTATCGGCTTTTAAAAAATTTATATTTCGTTCACTGTATTAACCCTGTTTACGGATAATCGAGAATTTGAAACGTGGAAAATCGAAGATGAAAGAGTCGCTTTCGATAAAAACGGAAGAATTGAAACGAGATGAAATTACCTTTTCAAAATAAAATTTTTATTCGAATAAATAAAATGATTTATACGATCAAATGTTCGATCATTTTAAATAGTAATAAAAAAAATACAAGATGAGTAATAATATTAATTCTTCAAGTTTCGTTTAATTTTCATCAAAAGTACAAAAAATTGTACATTTATATCAAATCTAAACCAAAGAAATATGGATGCAGAGAATATAAATACTTCGCATAAATAAATTTCTTATTATCGTACTAAAATCATATAATAAATACCTAAAGATACTAAATATAAAATAAACATTAAAATAATTGATTTATCGACCAAATTATTATTCAAATGATATTGCTTCCTCCTTATCCCTTTCCTTTATTTCGAATTTTGTTTCTTCGCTCATCGTACTAACGATAATAAAATAAATAACGATAATCGTTCTGACTACGTTGTCATCAACTTAAGGGTAGGAAAGCCGCACATGCGCATCCCCTACAGGAACGCAACCAAACCAGACTTGGTAACAACGCAATTGTTAGTGTACTACTAGTGTCGTTCAGCTCTATCGCGAGTTTATATTTTTATATCCTCGATTAAAATTCGATATTTATCGAATTAAAAACGGAAATTCAGAAATTCGATAACGTTTGAACGTTGAAATTTTGTATGCCAATCAATTTCGATAAATGGAGACCAAGTGAGAATGTTTCGTGTTGAACGATGTCTTGATCAAATTGAAGAAGAAGTTCATGTAATTATCTTATATGATCTTTATTATCTTTGTATTTAATTCTTCTCGATGAGATTTCTTTTTCCAATTTCATTTATTCGAAATTGAGGAATTAAGAGAGATTCATAAAAGCAAGAAGAGAATGGAAAGATGATACGTGTTTATTTCTCTCGTGTTATATCTCTTTTTCGATAAGTTAGAGATTAAATAGAATTTTGAATTGGTTGAAAGAAAAAGAGACAATTTGCAGGTTTTTTAACTTGGTAATTAAGATTGTTAAGAATGTCTCTAAAAATATCAGAAGAAAAGTGACAAGAAACTTGAAAAGACTGTCTATACTGTTTAAAAAGTTTTCACTGTCTATATCTAGTTTGACGAAGTTTCTTTCATAAACCCTTTACTCTGAATTTAATATTTATTATGGGCAAAGGTTTACGTCAAAAATTATAACACGTTTTTAACATCGCTGTCTCGATAGATTGTCTTAAGAAGAGGACATGGAAGACGTATTAATAAAGTATTTCAAGTCTTTGTTCTAAATTGACTCGACCAGAGTCAAAATGGATAAGAGCCAAGAATTATTTAAATAACGAAATAGTTATTTCGTTAACAGCCAGTATTTGAAACAAACTACACGAACTTCCAAGTAACGCAATACTTACATGTATAATAATCGTTAATTTATCGATCACGAAATATTAAATTAATGGACGAAATCACAGCTGGTTCATCACGAAACTTCTCGTGAAATTGCACAGCATGAAATATATTAAACTCGATATTCAGAAAATCGATTAAAACCAACGACGTGGTATCATAACGCGCGATTCCTCATTTATTATAAAAACATTGACGTAAATTTATCATTATTCCAATCGTTAATTCAACTTACAAGAGATGAGGATGTATAGATAATAAAAAATTAAATTCTATGATCATAATCAAGGAATAATTAATGTAAATCGATATCAATAATGATGAAACGTATCAATGAATAATTGATACAAGATATCAAGTAATATAAATATAAATTTAAAATCGATTCATCGTTTTACCAAAAAATAATATGAAACTAACCATAAAATAAATCTCAAGATCTCTTAAAATTATTTGCAAAATAATATTTATTAAAAATGATTCGTCGAATAAAAATCGAAGGATATAAACACCACGTCCAAAATCGATTTTTGAGTCCTCTTAATGTGATATCGAGCGATTCTTGTCCATCGTTAGAACGACATATAAGCGTAGAATTTGTAATTTCGAGAATGAGAATTCAAATCGATGCACGGTGTTAAGTATCGTGGGGCGAGTGACGAACAATGGATCGTAAAGTAGAAGGGTGGCAATTTGAACGTTGATTCCTCCAATGATAAATGGAACGTGATAAATGGTAAGATGGGAGGGATGGACGATGTAAGGTCGTGTGTCTTCGATTCATACAAGCGTATGAAGAGGAAAAGGGTGTACACGGAAAGGATGTTATTGAAGACGAAAAAGAAGACGATGAAGCGCAAGGAACGAAAGAAACAAGGCAGATATATCCAATCGAAACAACTAGAAGCCTATGGGGTTTCCATGGACATGAAAACGTCCTGGGCGGCACAAGAATTGACGTCCACCTATTCCAATCTGAATAATATGGTATTGTCTGTGATAATTTTGCTTTACAAATTGCACGTTTTATTACACGCAATTCTTAAAGAATATACACGGAATCGATAAATTATACATACAGCGCGTAGAAAATTTACTAGGGAGGCTCGTGATAGGTGGTACTTTGACACGATGATTGGTTTCTTCCAAGTATTAATATTATCTTTGCACAGAATTATTTCCCATATTGTAATTATCCAGCATGAAAAAATATTTTTAAAAAAAGGAAATTAATAATAAGAAAAAATCGTGCAAGAGATTTTTCATAGAAAAATTTAATTATTAATGAAAAATATGTTATATTGACAAAGAATTCGAATATGAAGATAATAGGATAAATAAGGATCTTAATTAATTTTTACTTTGTCTCTTATATATTTAGTTCATTTTTTCGAAAAGAATTTATATTTCAGAAATACTTTTTAAGACCAGCGTGACAACGATAAAGCATAGGATACCTAATAAAAATGTTCGAAAGAGAATTTATCAAATATACATTTATATTATTTGTTTCATACAAGGAAAAGAAAATTTCCAATCGGATTATTTCGCAATAATCTCTCGTTGCGAAAGGAAAAAGTATCTGTTGCCATGTCAAAATATGTTAATAAAATCAAATTCAACCCGAGCGAAACGAAGAGGCAAAAAAATCGTATATGGGGAAAAGCCCATCGATGTCAACGATCTCTGATCCAAAAAGGATCGCGCACATCACACTTGAACCAGGCGTGGAAGACGCCAGGGTATCGTGGCTCTGACACACATGACCATGTATAGAGTATCAAGGCACGCTGCGTTCCCCTGCTTTGCTCCTTTTGCTTTCCAAAACGATGTTCGAGTGTCGTTCATGTGTCATTCATGCGGCGCGACCAGTTTCTCCAATTCCATTCCCCGATATTTGCAATCCAGTACATATATATATATATATATATATATGTACCGTTGACCGATGTTTTCGAGACAACAAGCCACGATTCCCCATTTGCCTTTTCCATCCGACGAAACGAGCATTCGTGTTCACTGTCTTGTTCTTGATTTACGATTTCTCTGCAACCTATGTTGCGAAAACCTTTCGATCGTTATTTGGAACCTTTTGTTCGATCACTCGTTTGGTAGCAAAGAAGGGTAGCAAAGAGATTTGTAATGAATTACAGAAGGTTAATTAACTTAATCTAACGTAATAATGAGATTATAAGAAATTCGAATATAGGAAATTTTTAATAAATAATTAGTGAGATTAAATTTTGTTTCGAATAGATACACACAGAATTACGTTTTCGATGCGGTAATTGGAAAGGTAATAATAAGTGAATAGTTGCATATTTTCCAGCATGGAATTTCAATAATTGTTTCTATATTATCGATTATAACTTGTGTAGTTCGTGTTTTGGGTATACTTTTTGATTAGAATAGTTATATTGAGGTGGTATTTTAATTATTTAATATAAACTTATGTTCTCATGCTTAAAATAGGCAAATATTCTATATCTATCTAATTTGTTATTATTATTTAATAATAACGTAGTGATGTTTTGCTAATTAATTTTTATTACAATATCATATATCGTGTTTCTTGAAACATTTTTTAAATAATTTTATAGACTTATTGTTAAAAATAAGAAAATAGGAAAATTTATAATTCTTAGATTTCTATTTAATAGATGATAGATAAAATAGCGTTTTAGATATTAATATAAAATAACACAATAAGAATTGATTAAATCAATTGTTTACAAATCTTAATCTGAAAATTTTTCGTGAGAAAAATGCACTCTATTTTTCTATTAAGCTCTCCAAATCATCTTCATTCGTCTTGTCACTACGCCTCTTCATCTCGCTTTTTCACGTTTGGTTTGCTTTCTTTATCTTTGTTTCCCTCATTGAACCACGATAAAAGCCACTTTGCAGGTTTCTCGCAAAGCATTCGACCTCCTTTCCTCCGTTGATCTTCGTTTCTTTAATGTACCTGTGATCCTTCCTCTTAGCCCACCTGTCCTCTCACTCTCTCTCTCTCTCTCTTTCTCTCTTCCTTTCTCGCATCCTCTCCTCCTCGTTTGTTTCGATGGGTCGGCACACGATGATCCAGAGTCTTATTTAAGGGCAAGGTGAACGTACTCGTCTTGCCGGGTCAGATTTTCTGCTCCACCCACGCGCAAGCTGTTCCATATCAGGTTTATTTTCGAAAATGAAAATTCACAAATGTTTCTGTTTCCAAATGTTTCGTCGTGGCTCTCTTCGTCGTTCAATGGAAAATAGAAAAATAATAAAAAGGATTGGATAGATTTTTAAAAAAAGGTAATAACGAATTGATGATCGTAGTATTTTGGATTTTGGAAATATGTATTTATGAGAAAGGAATGTAATAATAGGAAACAATGATTTAAAGGAATCTATCTTACATTGATTTCCTTAAGTGTTCCGGATGTGACTGACACGTGCATGCACATTATATTGCAGTAATGTGTTATTTGCATAATTCTAAAGTTAGATTTACTCGTTTGTATTAATAAAAGATTCTCATTTACTTATTGTTTTCATTTTTTTTTTCTTCTATTATTTTATGCTTATGATAAATGAATATAATAAATCTACATGCTTTAGTTCCAATTAATTGGTTATGTGGAGTTATATTGTTAACACGTAAATGGCTCATGCAATTATAGCATACATATAATTTAAATATATTTTAGACACTAATTATTTATTAATCAATAAATCTCAGCGTTATTTAATATCGTTATTTATCTTATTTGCTTATTATTAGTGTCCTATTGATCCAAGCAAAAATCAAAATCGATAGATTTAATTTTCTTTCTACAATATCAAAATTTTTTTTACTCGAAATATTATTTATAACTAGAAAGAAAATTACACAAAACGTACGTTCGATCGATCGAACGTTATTATGCAACGAATGTATCTTCAATAGCTGATTAATTGAAAATATTGAAACGAAGCAAATTAAAAATATGTACAGCAATTTTGAACAGAAAAAAATAATCGATATCTTGAACAAACATTTGCCTCGACGATATTAAAATTCTCTGAACAAAAGCCATAATGAATATAATTACATATTCTACGCAATAACATCAGCTTTTCATTGCACTCCATCCTTTCGTCGAAAATTCAATAAATCTCGTCCAAAAATCGAAAAATCGTTGGATCACTGTCTAAGGAACGACCCTTCACGATCGATGAAAGGGAAAACGTTTTATCCATACGAGGCTTGGACGCTAATCGACGTCCAATCAACGTCTCGTTATCATTACGAATTACACGTTCACGGCCGGTCGAGGCAGGAATTTGCACGTGTACAAAGCGAGACGACCGGCGAGTCAGGCTCATTAGGAATAAATCAATTAGCAGGCCTGTTGATTGCCGACCCAACGATTCGACGGCTATCCAATTAACAGTTTCCTCTTGATTATCAAACAATGCTCGATCTTTCGACGAAGACGAATCCTGACGGTTGACTTATACGACGCGACAAGCCGGCATCGGTTGCGTAAAACGCGTTCTAAACGCGATTATACTCGATCAACTTCCGGATCCGTCAAGGGTTATTCGCCTTTCACCTTTGATCGATGAACGTAAAGTATATTTAAGATATTTTATTGAAATACACGAAATTAAGAGGTTTGAAAATTTGGAAATAGCGATTTGCAAAGATATTTTCATTTTCATATACAAAGAACATTCATTCGAAAATTTCAAATTAAAAAAAAAATTTCAAATTAAAACTCTTATTTTGGAGATTTATTGAATCAAGGATGGAGTGCAATGGAAATCTGATGTTATTAATAATAATTATTAATAATAATTATTAATAATATTAATAATAATTATTAATAATAATTATTAATAATAAATACAAATGCACGCATGTTCAATTCTTAAATTATTTTATTTTAAATTAAAAAAAAGAATTGTTCTTTCTTTCCAGCTAACCAATACCATCGATATAAGGAATCAAACGCGTGTTAATCAGTTAAATAATATCGTACAACACAGTATATAATGGTGGAAACCATATGAGGGGAAAAATTCTCATCAGCTTTGGCTAGGTAGCGGGTTTACTAACCTCTTCACATGTAGGTTAAAAGGAATCGATGAGATTGCACGTAGAGTGCAAACGCCGCGTATGCATCGGTCGCACTATAGACCGTGCAACTATCGCTGCAGGAACCGCGGTTAACCGAGAGTCGTAGGTCGACCAGTGTGTTAAACTCGTGGGCCACGCTATGATTATATTTTTTCGAGGGTTAGTGAGGAAAGATCGAATCGAAATCGAAAAGGAAAATCGTGTGCACCGAGTGTGACTCGTTGATAAGAAGATTTTTCTGTGCGATATATCATCTGAATAAATGAGTATCTAAAGGGATTTTTAATTAGAGGGAAAATGGAGATTTGATGAATTAAAATATAAAAGAAATGAATTATTAAATGAATGGTATTCTTATCTGGAACATGAAAAGTGTGAAATTAATTATTGATCTAATCGTTAGATCATTGGACAAGGGGACCAATTTATATTCGATTTGTGAAGAACGTATCTTCGAACAATTCGTTTCGTTAAATTCGAAATATATAAATATTATATTTCAATTTTTAAATTATGTTAAAAATTAATCTGTTGAAACGTGGAATACGAATAATCCTTCCTTCAAAAATCATTTTTAAGTTAATGGAGAATTTTCATGAACCACGTGCCGTTTAACCATCGACAAGAAAAGAATTTAACTTAATTTACATCGATAATCGCTATTTCTTTAAAAAAAATTCGTCAAGATAATTTTAATTTTAAAAATCGTTCGTTCCAACGAGAGATATGATAAAATTGAGAGAGAGAAATATGCGGTTGTCGCAGGCCCGCTTCCAACAGAAGCAACTGCAGGAAAAGGAGCAGAAGTTGCTGCAGCTTTACGACCAGCAACAGCAACGAGCTTATCAGGTGGTGCAACGAGGCAACGCAAGTTCGAATCATGCCACGAGCACCATCAGCCAGCACACCGTCACAAAGACCTCGAGCAGCAGCCATGCAACCTCGACCTCGCAAGGTGGAAAGGTGAGCGATTCCCCTCGCGTGGAAACGCGTTGTCGTAACGCGGTTTCACGCTACGCTTTCTTGAATGGGCTAATGGCCGATGTTTCTGGGAATGAGTCGCCTTTTCCAGGCGTTCATTCTTTTCGAGAGTGAACCACGCTTTTCCACGTTCGTCTATTCGATTTCTTATCGTAGATATTTCGTAGAAAAAAACACTTTTTAAATCGTTCTGATTATTTTTAATTTATTTTAGAATAATGGTTAAAGTGAGGATCAAAGTTTTGCTCGTTATTTAAAAACATTTTATCCTGATTATTTATTATGATAAATATATTTTGCAAATATTTTTTATGGGAAGAGAATGTAAAATAATCGTCGTACAATCTCGATAATTCAAATTGCAAAGAGAAAATTAAAAAATCTTTGAATTATTTGCAACTTAACTTAGGTTTTCGGAAAAGATTTAGGATACAAAGAGATTTTGCGCAAGAGTGGATATATTTTTCAATTGTAAAGATTCGAAGAAAGAGAAACTCGAGTGAATATTTTTGTTTCTTATTTTCAGACATTATAATTAAATTACGTTTGGTCTTAAAGAACGTCTGATACTTTTAAACAATAATGTGTATCGATTGATAGAACGAAGGTAAATTTTTATATTTATTATTGAAGAAGAAAAGTAAGAAGATTAAAGGTTTGCCGAACCTTGACCGCAATCTTGAGAATTCGTAAGTGAGCCCGTTGTTGTGGAACCAGTTTGTCGGGAAGTGAAATTATGTCAGCAAGTAAGGTAAATTTGCAAGCAGCATTGAACAAACTTGTTCTGAAAATTTGTTCCAGTTATGTGAAATTAAAAAATATTTTCATAAAAAAAATATATATATATAAATCGATATTACAAAATCGACATTTCTCTAAAATAATATAATTCTGAATTATTAAATTCAAATTCAATCTTACTTTCCTTTCAACTTCAAATCTATCTTTTACGAGATATTTTATTCAAACCCAATTAATATTAAAATATTAAATTCAATACAATTTCTCACTGATTATTTTTCAAGATTATTTTTCCCTTCAAAGAATGATTTTATCTCAAAACTAAAGATTATTTCAATCGTATTAATCCTTAATTTCTCTAATTTCAAATTTGCATTCGTCACGCGTAATTTAATCGTGAAAAATTATTTACACTTATTTACACGTGTAATTGCACGATTTTAAGGTGAGGCAGATGTTCGACGAAAGACGACAAACGACCGTGAAGGGGATCGACAGAAGTTATCCATTGGAGCCGTTGGAGAACAAACCGCGGAAACAGACTAACGGAAACGGTGTGCAGAAGAACGGAAATTTGACGGTGAGCCGGCAATCCGTGACTGTGAAGCGGGTTGCAAGGGCTGACGTGAACAGCAATTTGAACGGTGGCAAACCGGTCGTCTCGTATCACGAGGAAATCGCTCGAGAATCGTTCGGCCCCTCTGCACGCCAACAGGACGATGATGAGTTTGGGATCGAGAACCACGTCGCGCAATATTCGAATGGCAACCACAGGGACGAGGTAACGCGCCATTTTGAAAGCGAGGAAATTTTTATTATTGAAATATGTGCACATTCCTTGCGCACGTTTTCGACGTACGATAGGATGTGACAGGATGTGAATTGAATATTGCGAAATTTCAAGAAATATTTTTCCTATAATTTGTATTTATAGAAGTTTCGTTACGATTAAAATGATTTGTCGTTTTAATTTAAATATCGCGTCGATTTAAACAAGTTTTAAACTGTTTTATCCTTTCGAAGAAAAATATATAATGTTTGGATAATTTAATGGTAATTTTTATCTATTATTCGTTAAATATATTTATAGAAGAATTATTCATAATATTCTAAATTTTGGAAATTCAAAATTTTATTTAAAATATTTTAATTATATTTTATTTCCTGTAGAACGACTTTTTTTCTTTTTAATTGAGAATAATTTATCTAAAAGATATGTAACAATTTTTTCATACGTTTTTCTATTCCATTTATTCCAGGAATCCTGCTACAAAGATTATAAATATATTGCTATAATTTCGATTCAACGTGTTATTTTAATCGTTCCGTTCAAACAGAATTTTCAGTCATTCAATATTTCGTTTAAGCAGACGCACATCGAGGAAGTTGTGGACCAAGATACGATAGAAAGGAATCGTATGATGGCGAAACTTCATCTGATGGAATACGACGAGACCCTGAAGCATCGTGTTAAAAACGATCTCGAGAGCGAAGAATTCCCGGAGGATTTCATGGTGGATGTTCCTGACAAGCTTCCAAAACAAAGTGTTACCAAGAAGTTATCTCAAGCGGAGGCAAGGTTGAAACGTTTTAAAAACGCCAACGCGAAACGTGGTAACAACGTTACGAAGAGCCAAACTATCGCCCTGAAGAAACGAACTGACCCAATATTTCCAGCAAAATTTAGCCCCAGGTACGTAGAAATAAAAGATAAACGAGATGAGAGAATTGTGAAACGTTCTGTGAAAATGATACATACGTTGGACAATTTTACAAAAGCTTTCTATTCCATGTTCCATATTCAAACGAGAGTGGTGTATTATTTTATTTAAATAATCAAAGATAATTCGTTTGACTAGATATATATATATTTTCCATATTTAAAATTAAAATATTTCTTTTCAATAGCGTTGAATAATGCTCAAAACGTTCACAAAATGTTTTCAATAATTTTAATAAACTTTTTCACTTCAATCTTATGTAAAAACATTTCATTGAAACTTTGAAAGATTTTTATTATTATTTATTTTATATTTATTTAATTTACAATCTTCAGAGCTTCTTAAAAAAATCGTATAATACTAAACTACGAAACAAATGCCTCTAATTAAATAACTAACATTACAACCTTAACACACTTTTATAATCATTCTATAGAATTTACATCGCGATGATAACTATCGTTTTATGATAATTACCTATCTTCCAACTTTCTTCACCGCTCTCGTCCTCAACTTTTTAAAACTATTTAAAACAGAATTCAAAAAACAAAAAATTCAGAACTCAAACTTACCTCAACTTCAAAAGAAAAAATAGAGATATAAATATACGCATTACGTTTATATTACAAAAGAAATTATATTCCATAGAAAAAAAAAATAATAATAAGAAAAGCGTTATTCGCGATCTCTAAAGTGTCTTAACACGCGAGCAGATCGTGTTTCTCGGACAAATCGAACCTTGGCAAATGCGAATTCCCCGGCCGCTAATTGGCAATCAGTGCTAACAATCCGTCGCTGCTTTCGCCCTCTTCCCCTCTCTCTATCGCCGATTAATTTCTCGTTGCATAATTGCGATCGCTGGCTAGACTCGACTCGTTTAAACCCACGCAACCGTAGTAGCCTAACAATACATCCTCCCTGGAAGTGATCATCCTCGAAAGAGCGTCTAAATGGCGCGTTTCCGGCAAATTTAAAGGCGCAGCAGTTTGTCGCAAGAAGGAAGATGCCCGCTCTAATTTATACATGTCCGCCCTAACATTTAAAAAGCCTATTTGGAGAAAGGAATCGAAGGACATTTTAAAAAAAAACGCTCCATCATCGCCATAACACAACAATTATTCGCCATGATATTAAAGCTATATATCAATGCATACGTGGGATAAAGAAAAATTACTCTTTCAAAAAAAAAAAAGAATATAGAAATAATTTAATACAAATTTCTCTGCATAATTATATCTTTCGGAATGGAATGTTCAACGTGGCTTCTTCACGCCGCTTTTCTCCGTTTTTAATCCGTTTAACAAAGTATCGAATTAAATCGAATTAAAAGATAGACAGTTGAGGAGCGAGACACGGCCACAAGGTGTCGCTTTATCCTGCTGCAAGGAAGAGAATCACGCAAAATCATGCCTCATCTTTTCCCCTCTTCCCCCTCTCTTTGTCTTGGCTAACATCGCGAAGATTAACACGAATTGAACGAGCCGTTTGTAGAGGCGCAGAAGATAGAGTTAACGAGGCTGAGGCGCGGGAAAGTAAGGATTTTCGGAAGCTTGTGTCATATTGATTGTAATTTCGTAGAGAGTGTCGAGTGGTCAAGGATGGAACAAGAAAGGTTTCGAATGGAAGATCGAACGAGGGAAGGAAAAGTGTTGGAATGGTCGTCGAGGCTGTGATCTCTGAGACGGTGTCCTCGAATTCTGAGAGGAATACGAGGCGAGGGGACGATCGTCCACGATTCTTTCGCGAGGAATCTGAAAAGTCTGCTATAAATTGCGCGATAGATTCGAATACTGGAACGAAATTATTGAAAGAGAAAAATTCGAAACTCTTCCGCGAGGAATCCGCGTACGCAATCGATCCAAAGATTTTGAGAAAATTATCTTCCGAATCTTTTAAAAATCGAGAGATACAGAGAGGCGGAGGTCCAAAGTCGTTCGATAAAGAAATCGAAAAGTCCGTGGTAGCCCACTCGAAAACCGTGAGAAAATTATCGCCTGAATTGTCGAAAGGCGGAATAAAAATCGGTCAAAGCCCCAAATTCTTTCGCAAGGAATCCGAAAACTCTTCCACTGCGATTCTCGATTCGAAAACTGCAAGAAAATTATCTTCACAATGTTCTACAGATGAGGCGCGAGGAAAGGAAAATCTGACGAGATTCAAAGAGTTCGAAAGATTTGCAAATTTCGATTCTTCGAAAACTGTGAACAGAATAAGAAGCGAAAGTCCTAAATCCATCTGCTGCAACGAATCCGGGAAATTAACCGATTACGCGATTGATTCGACAACTGCTGAAAAATTCTCCTCCGATTTTTCGAATGAATCGCGGCGCGGCGACGCGACTCCTAAATTTTATTGCGAAGAAAATGAAAAATCGGCCACCACTTATGCAATAAACTCGAAAAGTCGTTCGTCTGATTCGCCCGATTATATGAGAAACACGGAGAGTTTCGTGTTGAAAATAGAACCGAGAAATAGAAAGGACGTAATTGACGATACGACGAAGAAATCAACGAATGCAGATGGACAAGTGAAACGAGGCGCAATCAGAAAATCCTCCTCGCCAGAATGTTTGAAATCTATCAAAGCTGAATCATTCGATGTTTCCAAACGTTTAACGAGAGAAAAAAGTGGTGGCTCGAGTCCTCAATTGTTCGATCGTGAAAGAAGAAAATCGGCTACCATAGGCTTCGACCAAAAACACGCTCGTAAATCTCTAAACCTCAGCGAGATGGATACGAAAAAACTTGGTGAAAATCATAGAAGGAAATCACCAGATTTTACAAGAAAGAGATCTAACACCAGTCCACAATTTTTCAGTTCCGATTCCGACAGATCTGGCACGATCATGATAGTGACGCCAGAAACGATTTCAAAACCGAAAATGGAGATCGCAGATCACTCTAAAGAGGAACGAAGTTCTGAGAAGACTGCATTAAGACAATTATTAAATAGAAACGAAACAAATTCGAAACATTTCGCATCGCGATTTTTCTCCGAGCAGTGCGAGAAAACGTTAAGAAACGAGGAGGAAATTGACGAGAAGAAGCATCATTCTCGCGGCTCCTCTCCATTGTCATCGAAAGGCACGCCCGATCTGAAACCGCGATTCTATCACGAGAAAACTACGAAAACCGATAGAAAGAGTATCTATGGATCCAGCAGTCGTGACTCTTCGCCAAGATCCCAAAGAATGATGAACAGTAGAGAGGAAACACCGGAATTGTTCCGTTACGAATCGGGAAAATCGGCTACAACTATGAATCTCGGATCCTCTAAAAATACGGTGGACGTACGATCGAAGGATCGAAAATCGATTGAACGACGAGCGAAACGAGAAACTGGGACGAAATCAAAAACTTCGACCAACGATCCGAAGAATAGATCAACGAACAGCCCCGCTTCCAGAATCGATCGTAGATCGTCTGACCATACGCTGCGCTCGACGAAACTGATTCGTGACACGATGATGAGGGGTCGGAATCAAGTCGATTACGTTTCGATAAAGCGAGCGAAAGGATCCATCGCGGATGGAATATCGAAACGGGACGAGGCAGGGATCGAGGGGAGTGGAAAAGTTGACGAAAGAGCCGGGACCCCGTTCTCTCGCGAAATTCCATCTATGGAATCGAGTCCAAAAAGTTGCACATCCGTGGAGGTGGACGTGGAGATACAGGAAATCACGATGCCCGATCAATACGTGAAGCAGCCTTGCTCGAAATCCGGTAACAAAACATTGGCGGATAGCGAGAAATCGAGGATCGAGAAACTGTTCACGTATTCCGTGCGGAAGCCGGTGAAACAGAGAAGATCTTTATTCGAGTCGAACGTCTTCGAGGAAAAATCGAATAAGGAGAAACGGATTAGCCAGAGAGATTTAGCAACATCGAACAAGCTTTCATCTAAGAAGAAGATCGTCTCTGATGCCTTGAAACGTGAGAATAGAAGGATACACGAGGGAAAAAATATTTTCAAGCCAAGAGAAGAAGAAACACCGAGTCCAATTCGAAAGGGAAGAACACGAAACACGGAAAAATATAACGCGTGGGGCAATAGTCCTTCGCCCACCAACGAATCGATCGCTCGTAACACGAAACGAAAAGTGGTACGAGCAACTAATCGAAAGAACGAAGCTAAAACTTGGACAGATTCGCAGACAAGATGCAGACAAGACGAAATTTTGAAATCGATGGAGCTGGTTCGCCGAGTTATGAGAGGGTCGAGTTTCCTCGAAACCGTGGTTAAAGAGGAACAAATTGATATCACGGCCCGCGACTCGACGATCAAGGAATCAGAGTACAATGTTTCCGCGAAGAGCGCATCGTCCGCTATGAATTACGGGAGAACCGACTCGGTGGAATCGGCTCTGAGACGTTTCGATTCAATCGGCACGGAGACCGGCTCGATTCGAAGCGTGTTGGAGGAATCGACAACGATGAGAAGACAAACGGAATCGGATGAAACGTACGACTCAAACACCATTTCCCTGAAAGCGCTCGATCGATCGAATTTAAATCTCTCGAAGAGCCCCGTCGAATCGTTCGGATCTTCCTCGAGGAAAATTTCGAGCGCCTCGAGAGACAGCCTCGAATCTCGAGAGAGAGGGGGGGAGGATTTGGTTCAGGAGAACGCGAAAAAATTGTCGAAAGCGATAGACTCGGTGGACGTAAGGCCGAGATCAAGCGCCACGTGCAAGCGGAAACTTTTCCACGACGCCGATTCCGGCGAGGAGACCGGGAGCACGAGATCGAGGTGCAGCCTCGACTCGGTGAGAACCGTGGAATGCTTGTCGAATAAGAAGAAAACGCGGGAACATTCGGTGAAGATACGCCTCGAATTCGACTCTAGCGACGAGACGTCGAGGGGAGCGACGACAGACAAAGGAGAAACGGGTGAAGCGTCAACAGGTGCGGATCGTTCACTGTCTGTGAAACGGTTGAGATCGATCGAGGATATACGTAAGTCGATCGAGGGCGAAAGTGAGTCGGTGATCGAGTCGGGACGATCGGGGCGAGGGACGGGGCGATCGGAGGCCCGTCGAATAAATATCGATGATCGTGCTGGAAATAGAGAAGGGATGTTTTTGCCCGGGCGGTCGGGGAGCGTTGCCGCGAGGAACAAGGGTATGGGGGATACGAGCCGTTCGGCTGTAAAGTGTGCGATGCGTTTCCCCAGGGTCGTGAAAAGTCCGAGCCCGGAAACGATGAAGACGGCGGAAACGAGCAACCGTGCTAGGAGAAACGTACCACCGTCGCCGTCCAAGAGTCCGGATACGATGCCAAGGGTAAGCAAAGATTGCGTAAAGGATTCTTCTTCCTTTATAAATAGGTGGGTTTTTTTTGCGTGTGAGGGGAAGGGATTCGTTTAAAAGTGTACGGTTTCTTGAAGATTTGTATGGATCAAAGATAATGGAATTGTAACGTAAAATTGATGGAGGTTATTGTATGGTGCGAAGATAGGAGATATAATTTTGAACAAGATTAAGTGGAAATGAGATATATTTTTGTATATTTTTTTATCAATGTATCTTTAGCACTTTTCATTTCTTTAATTTCACAAATTCAGATAATCGAAATCATATGACAATTCACGATAATTTATTTTACAATATATTATTTAAGATTAATGAAAGAGAAGATAGAGTATTTTTATCTATGTTTCATATGTAACACAATTTTATACGCATTATTATCAATCTCTTGATAAAATTATGATCAAATAACTTATTAAAATGAGAATAATAGAATAAAACTAATACTTTCTTCTTACTTCTACGATAAAGAATAATCGTTGAGAATAATGTATCTTTTATTTTCGTCGTTCTTGTTGAATCATAGTAAAATATGTCGAGTTTTATATATAAACGTATTTCTCCTTCAGCGTGCGTCCACCGAGTTGAAAGCTCAAGACACAAAATCGTCGAAACGGGGAACACCTATGAAAGGCGCGGAGCCAATTGGAAACAGGAAGACGATGACAACGACGACGTCGACGACATCGACGGCGAGCACGAGAAAATCGACGGATGTCGTCGATGGCGCTA
>NW_006263570.1:2069226-2079791 GCF_000469605.1 Apis dorsata
TTAGGAGACCAAACTGCCGAAACGAAATACGATAACGACTCACCCACGATGAAGAAAAGCGACGCTTTTGTCATCGACTTCGACGAGCAACCGCCGAAGGAAAACGATACGCCACTTCCGCGGAAACCGTTTTTACGAAAACAATCCACCGAAGTAAGTAGCTGTTAAAATAAAAAAAACGGATATCTTGTAAACAGAAATAAATTAATAATTTTTAAATGGCACATTTTAAACTATGGTTTTAATTTCTCTCGCATCGAGTTATTAAGCTAAAATTACAATTACATATTATCAGATTAATCAAGTTACTTGAATTTAAGGAAATCGTATAAGTTGAAGCTATTTTATTAATATGAACCTGTTATTTGTTTGAGTTGAAATATTCTTTGAAGTTTCTATATTCATCCTCAATCATCAATTGGCTTGACATTAAATTTTCAAATTGCTTTTATTTAAATAACTTGAAACCAATTTCAACAATATTAACCTGTTATTTCAGTTCTTGATTTGAAAAATCTTTTTTATATTATTATATTATATTATACAATTATCTTTTATTATAAAGTAAAATTAAGATACTTTCAACTTTCCTTTAAAATTATATCTTGGATTTGTATAAAAGAAAGTTTCATAAATGTTATTTCCAACAATTACACGATAATGTAACAAAAATGGATAACATGTTGAGATAACGAAGAACTTCGGTGCACTGAATTATTATAAGGTTAATTTAGAATTTAATCACATGTATTAAGGAAAGCAGACGAAATAAACAATTTTGAGTGGAAAATATTATAACAATTCAGATAAAATAATATTTCATTTTTAATTTCCAAGTAATTTTAGATAATATCAGAAAAAAAACGATTTTATTTTTATATTTACTACATGATTTATAAATACATTCTATCTCTGATTTTATCCATTCTTCATATCGAAATAATCTCTATCGAATATCGTAATTTTTCCGCTACGACTTGAAGATAGATATTTGGGAAATGAGTAAAAATATAGTAAAATGTCTGCCGCCCTTTGATACAATTTAACCCGGGAAATTCAAGTTTTGCTGCATATGGATTCCTCCTTTTTATTTTTGAAGTGAAATTATTTATTTCGATAAATTTCTAGTTAAAAATTAAACAGTAATATTAACAGGTGTTTTAATTATAATCTTATAACATTCAATCATATCACAATTCTTTGATATTAAATGTCAAATAATTATTGAATTATTTACTATCGTCATTTTATTTTTTTTTTTTTCGTATATTATTTTCAATTGCGATTAATATTCATTTAACGTTTATATTTATTAATTAGAAACAGATTACACCCACGCAATCACTTCGAACTCCTTTGTCAATTTCGTCCACCTCTAGTGGCATTTCCACGCAGAATCAGACTTCCGTTTATAGAAGCAAAATGGCTTCGAGAGCAAAGACGCCAATTTCCTCTACACCGTACAAAGGGTCGGCATCTAACAAAAACGGAGGAGCAGCAGGAGGAGTAGTAACGACGTAAGAATTTTTAGAGTAATTGATTTTCTTGTTGTGAAATTAAAAAACTTTTGATACTTATAAAACGCGAAAATATTTCATAAAAACAATTTTATCATGGAATTTATATTATTTGAGATAATTCATATTTTTAAGTTTTAATTTTTTCAATGCTAATGTAAAATTAATATTTCATTAAATAAAAATTGTTCAATTTTAATTATATCTTAAGAAATTCGTGATTTAATTTCATATATATATAATTATGTAATATATACAATTATATAATAGATTATTTTTACAAAATAATCTATTAAAGAAAAATAAAAAAATACAATTTTTTTGTTCTTCTAAGGAAAGATAAAAATTAACAAGATTTATTTTTATTATAAATCCTTCAATTATTAAAATTTAAAGTTTAAATAAGTAATAAAGTTCTTAAAAAAGTAATTTCTATTATTATCAATATATATTTATTTCATTTTTCAATTATATAATATCCTTAATTATTAGGATAATAATAAATTATATATTATATATATTATATATATATTCAATTAATATCCTTAATAAAAATAAATTGTTTTTATAAATAAATCAAAAAAATTAATAAAGACATTCTGTGTCTCAGAAATTAAATCAGAAAATTTATTTCTAAGAAAAAGTAGTTAGAGTACTTTCAAAAATTTTCAATAAGAATTCATAACTTAATATTATCCATTTAATTATAGAAGATAAAGATAAAACCCAAAAAATTTTTAATTTTCTTGCATCACTTTAAAATATTAATCTTCTACATATGAAATATTTCATATTTTCTTCAAATCTTTTCAAATTTTTTTCAAAAGATATAATTTTATTACAGCGAAACTTTGGTGCCTTGTAAAGCGTGTGGTCGTCGATTCGCCCCAGACCGAGTTGCTCTTCATGAGCAAATCTGCATAAAAACAGGCCAAAAGAAGAGGAAGCAATTCGATACGATGATGTATCGAGTAAAGGGTACTGATATTGAGCCATTTGTTAAGAAAGGGCTCGTTAAAAAACAAATGGAGGTCAGTGTTCCAATCCTTCATTCCAATTCCAAATCATTATCCCTCCTCCTTTTCCAATTCCTTTATAACTTTTATCTCGAGTCACATCATAATTGTACATGGTTCTATAAAATATTAATAAAAATTATAATATTGAAAAACAAGTTAAAGAATAAAAGATATTGGAAAATGATACTATAAATAGAGTACATTTGAATACTAATAAACGTTTAAATAAATTAAGGAATATATTAATGATATAATGATCTAGCAATAATTCCAAAATATAGAAATTTATTGTAAATCAATCAATTTTGTGAATCACAAAATATTATCACTTTTTATGAATGAGAAAAAAAAATTCAATAAAAAAAAGATTATAATATTTAAAAAAAGAAAAGATCATTTATATTATAAAAAAATCTTTGCAAAAATCAAATTTCTTTGAAAAAGGATGAGGGATATTGATCGTTCTAAAAGGATGGGATGGTTGTTGTTTTACATGTTTCAGAAATCGAAGAAACCTGAAGTAAAGTCGAATTGGCGGCGTAAACACGAGGATTTCATTAACGCCATACGTTCGGCCAAGCAAGTGCAAGCACATCTGGCCGCAGGAGGCAAGCTCAGCGATTTGCCACCGCCGCCAGTTAGCGATAACTACGATTACATTCAGTGTCCCCATTGCGGAAGAAAATTCAATAAAGCCGCCGCCGACCGTCACATTCCCAAATGCGAGCACATGTTGCACAATAAGCCGATACATTCGCGAGCACCAAAACCGAAACGTTAATTTCTCTCAGACAAATTAAACGCTTTTTTTACATCGAACTAGAACAAGATAGATTGCCTTTGTATATTAAAGAAAAAAGATTGAAATAAAGATTTACGAAAAAAAAAAAAAAAAAATTAAAACGGAAGAATAAATAAAATTTTATTGTAATAATATATTATCATTGTACATTGCGAAAAAAAATTGTGCGAAATTGTGACAATTTTTAAAAAACACTTTGTCTCTATCTTGTTCGTGATCGATATTATTTTATATGAATATTTCGTTGATTATGAAAAATTTTATATAAGATCTTATATAAATCATAAAAGCTCGCAAAAAAATATATTTTTTCGGAGACGTATGAAAAAATTAATTTTTATCTACAGTATTGATTCTATAGGTTTTATTACGTATATTTGCGACAAATTGTATTTTCTGATTATACGAAAATAAAATATAAATTTTCCTTACATTGTATATATGTACGTAACAAAATGAACTTATTCGATCATTATGTTTTAAAAGAAATTTACAAAAATAGTAATACTCTATACTTTTTCAAAAATATTTAATCCTTTTATTTTTTAAAAATAATTATTTGGTAAAAATTGATAAAATAAAATAAAAATCTATGACGTCTCATTGTGAAAAAAATATTAAATCTTGGAACACTGACTTTATATGTATTTGTATCTTTTTATATAATAGTGCTAGTGAAACATTGTCTATTTGTGATTATTATAATCGATGGTCCCAAAATGTATCACTTTCATATAATAATTATATGTAATTAGTTATTTAGAAATGAAAAACTAATTATTAAATTGTTTTGATTAATATTAAAAATATTGTGATTTAATTTATAAATGTATTTTCATCGAAATAGATTGTCTTACAAAACAAAAAAATACATAACATTTTTATAGCGCTTAATCTTTTTAATAAATAAAAATATTGTAATATTATTGTTATAATTGATCATTGGGGGCTAATAATAAACTAACTTTTTAATAAAATATTTTCTATTTAAAATATCACAGATTAAATATTATTTGTTAAATTCATTAAAGTTCAAATTTATAAAGATAAAATTATATATAACTATAATAAAATTATAATTATTTATAAATTTTTTAATATAATGATAAAAAATTATAATAAATTAACATCAAATATTAAGAAATATTTAATTTGAAATATTAAAAAATATATTCTTAATTTAATTATGACACGGCACAAAAAAAATACAAATACGAGAGTTACACATAACGTTACAAACAAGAATAGTAGATGATAGGAGAAAAACAGAAATGCAATAAAAATTTGAGGATCAGAATCATTTGTAAAAAGTTTTAGATGAAACAAAAGTAAAAAAAAAAGTTAACAATAAAGAAAAAATAGAGATTAAAAAAAACATTTTAATCTTTAATGCTATTTTTTTAAATATCAAAGATATTTCAAGTTCAAATATTTTTCAATCGATTTATTGTATCAAATAAAATAACATAATACACAGCCAAAATACAGAATAAATCGACATGTAATTTTTTTTTATGTTTTTCTTTTTTATATAGAAAATACGGAAATTACGAAATTCGAAGATCATCTTATTTATCACATCACATCGGTTCACTGTACAGAAAACAATATTATATATTTTATAAGAAATAATATAAATTAATTCATTATGATTATAATTATATTTTTAGCATGAAAATCTTAATAAATTTATTGAAAATTATATATATAATATTATTAAAAATGATGGTATTAAAGTGAATATTCTCGTTTCAATTCCAAAAATTAATTATATTAAATTATATATAGATTTTTATTTTGAACTTTTTAAATGAATTAATTTTGTATACGTAGACAATATTATAAATATTGATTGAATATTGTAAATATTGTACTTAAACTATATTATATTAGATGATGTAAAAAATATTTTAATCTTTTTTGAAGTTAAAACATTTGAGAACATGTAATATAAAATTCCATAAGTTGTCACATCTATTCTATTTCTTGTCTATGACAATAATGCACGATCGGTAATTCAGGTAATAGATATAAATTCGATAAGATAATATATCTATTTCGAATTTTGTTTATGGCTATGATACATCATAGCAGACGACGTGTATTCCCGGTGGATGGAAAGAATATGTAAAAAGTCAACTATATTGGTTAGGCTTATTATGATTAAAACGCAAATTCTTACAATGCTTCTGAGTCCGTTTTTTGCGTAAAATAAAATTATGGATCATTTAATTATACTAGTGGCTATATTACATTTATTATATTGTCCGTTTACAAAAGTAGAAGAAAGTTTTAATCTACAAGCTATGCACGACATCTTATACCATGGTTTTAACCTATCAGAGGTAATTATTAGAATATTTATTAAAAATATATTACATAAATTATAATATAATTAACATAAAAAAATAAAAACAATAAATAATGAAAACAAAGAACAAGGATATATTTGTCTTCCTTGACAGGTTGCTGACATGCAATCAAAAAGATATTACGCAAAATCTTCGATATTATATTTAGAAGCAAATACATATATTTATAAATTTATGATCAGTTAATATAATTTCTCTACGTCTATGTATGTTTAATGTACTAATTTCAATTTTCCTTAAATCGAAAATATAGAAAGAGAATTTATGTTTATTAATAATATAAATCAACCAAAGATTGAATTTAATAATTGAAAATATTTAAATATAAAAATGCACATTAAAAGAAATTAATATAAATAAACATTAATTATTTATTACATATTCATATTTTGATAGTATGATCACCATGAATTTCCTGGAGTTGTGCCACGATCATTTGTAGGATCAATTATAGTCTCAGGCTTGGCATCACCTTTAATAGCAACTATTAATTATATGCAAATTAATAAATTTTTTGCTCAATATGTTGGTAAGTTAATAATAAAATATATTGGTATTATTATTTTATTTGATTTATATTTTAAAAAAGTGATTAATATTATATTTTTTTAGTAAGAGCAACATTGGGCTTATTAGTAATAGGTACATTAAAATTATATAGAGATGCTTTACAAAGCATCTTTGGTCTGCAATTTACTAAATGGTTTGTTGCAATTACTATAACACAATATCATTTTATGTATTACTTAAGTCGTACATTACCAAATATAATGACTATGCCATTAGGTAATTTAAATTCAAGTTATTACATATATTTTATTTAGTATTTTATGAAAATTATTACTTATATATATATTATTTCTATGTCTTTAGTATTATTGGCTTTATATGGATGGTTGAAACAAAGTCACATCATATTTATTTGGTCATCTGCAGCAGCAATAATAATATTCAGAGCAGAACTTGCCATGCTACTGGGGTTATTCCTTTTGTACGATATAGCCAACAAGAAACTAACCATACTAAGGTATTTACATATTATATTGCGGACCATTGATTCCTAGTATGGCTATAACATTGCATACAGAAGTGATTAGAATCATCAAGGAACCTTCTGCAAAACTGCACTGATTTGTAAGCTTTGTTTGCTTATAAAACTTATTAACATAATAAAACCCTTCCAAGAAATAACTAAATCAAATATAAATCCCTTGTTTGATAAACTGCAGTACAACTTGTGTTCTTGTTAAAAGTAGAAAAAAAAATAATTAAAAATAATTATATAACATAGAAAATCTTTTTCATTAGAACTATATAAATATACTGTTAGAATAATAAAATTAATTTTTCATAAAATTAATAATTTTTTTAGACTGTTTAAAATTGCGGTTCCAGCTGGTATATTTTTTCTAACACTAACCATCGCAATAGATTCTATATTTTGGAAACGATTATTATGGCCTGAAGGTGAAGTATTTTACTTCAATACTATACTTAATAAAAGCAGTGAATGGGGTGTATCCTTTGTCAAAATCATTTTTAAATTTATTTAAAATAATGAATTTAAAATATATTTATTGTACTTAATATAAAAATAGACATCACCATTCCTATGGTATTTTTATTCAGCTCTTCCACGTGGATTGGCTTTTTCTTATTTTTTGATACCTTTAGGAATGCTATGGGATGCTCGAGTTCGAACATTAACAATTCCTGGTATTGCATTTGTTGCATTATTCTCATTTTTACCTCACA
Organism: Apis dorsata; assembly: GCF_000469605.1. NCBI lineage: Eukaryota > Metazoa > Arthropoda > Insecta > Hymenoptera > Apidae > Apis > Apis dorsata. The sequence goes on from NW_006263570.1 coordinate 2,076,692, forward strand.
AAGAATTGAGATTTATCATATATGTTTTTCCATTATTAAATGTCAGTGCTGCAGTTGTTTGCCATAGAATGTAAGTAAATTATATTTAATTCTACTTTTTAAATTATTTTTAATTTTTAAATATTTAAGATTAAGATTATATTTTTCTTTTTTTCTTAAATTAGATGGGAAAACAGAGCAAAAAGTCCATGGAATGGGTTTTTGGCATTAATCATTTTAAGTCACTTAATTTTAAATGCCTTATTTTCTATGTTTCTTTTGTGTATTGCTGGTTCTAATTATCCTGGTGGTTTAGCAATTGCTAAATTACATAGACTTGAAAAAGATTCTCTCAATCCAGTGCATGTACATATTGATGTTCTCACTGCACAAACAGGAGTTTCAAGATTTACACAAACAAATAGTTCTTGGATGTAAGTTTTATAAATAACTATTTAAAATAAAAATTATTAATCTATCTAGAATAAAAATATACTTTAAATATATTTTTTTATTTAGTCAAAAATAATGCAATTTAATTTATCATTAACTATCTTTCTAGTTATTCAAAACAAGAAAATTTAACTATTGGCAGTCCAGAAATGCTTCAATTTACACATCTTTTAATGGAAGCTAAAAGTAAATATTCACCCAATATAAAACCATATCTTAAAACACATGATATTTTGGATTCTGTAGATGGTTTTTCTCATATAGCATTAAATTATAATATGTTACCACCAATAAAAATAAAAACTAGACCAATTATATTTATTATGAAAAGAAAATCATATATACAATATAATCCCAAAAAAACAATTTATTTAAAACAATCAACTGAAAATTCTACAGAAATAAGTGTAGAAAATGAAAAAATAAATGATACTGTAAAGGATGTGGAACCAATATTGGATGAAATAATGGAATCATTAGAGCAATTTGAAAAACCATTAAATATTAAAGATATAAATATATTAGATTCAGAAATACAAGAAATCAAATTAAATAATACAATAAACGATTCTATCGAATTCACTAAATCATTAAATATAAAAAAAACATTTAATAATTTATCTGAAAATAATTTATCACAATTAGAAACATCAAATAATAAAAAAAAATCTGAGATTGCACTAAATTTAGAAAAAAATATTGGAACTGAGAATAATATTAACTTACAGTCTCATATTAAAAAAGATAATATTAAAGAAAAAGAAAAATTAGATATAAAGAAAGAAGAAAAATTAGATATAAAGAAAGATGAAAAAGAAAAATCAGAAATAGAAGAACTAAAATTTAATATACAAAATAACAGTACAACTCTAAAAGAAGTTGTCAAAAAAATTATTCAAGAAAAAGTGGAAGCAGTTAAATTTAAAAAAGATACAATAGAAGAAAAATCAGAAATTTCACAGAAAATTAATGCTAAAATAAAAAGAGTTCCAATAAAGATAGAATCATCACAAAAAATAAAAATGACAAAACAAGATTTAAAAGAAAAATTATTAGAAGTTCAAGAATTAAAAGAAAAACCAACAATAATTCAAGAAATCAAAGAAAAACCTATAGAAGTTCAAGAAGCAACAATTGAACATAAATCAGTTAATATAAAAGAAAGCATTAGAAATATAATTAATCAATTTAAGGAATTTGAAAAAGATTTTATATATGAAGATTTGGAAATGGATAAAAATGAATTAAATATTGAATATAATAAACAATCTATAGAAATAAATACAAAAGCAGCAAAAGACTTACCAAATATAGATATTGTGATAGAAGATAAAGATACAAAAAGAATCAAAGATGTCAAAGAAAGTTTAAGGGATATAATATATCAATTTAAACAAATAAAAAATGAATTAACTTCAGAAGAAGATGATCAATTTGAAAAAATTGAAGCCACATATATGGAACGACCAATTGCAGAAACATTAATGCAGTTTAGTGAAGCATTAAAAAATTTAGTGCAACATAGAAAAAAAAATAAAATATACAATGTAAACATTCTTGAACATAAAAATGATATATCTAAAATACAAATGTTATCGAAAATACCTTTAGAAAATCAAATTCCATCCCAATTTTCAAAGAATTCAAAAAATTATAATAATGAAGAAAATATACATACTATAGAAAAAGTTATTCAAAATATTAATGAAAAAGAAAATTCAAATCAAGATACAAATAAAGTTTTACAAGAAAAATATCTTACCTCATATAATAATAACAAAAATATCTTATTAAATGCTCAAAAATCTAATAGTATCTCAAATAATGTAGAAAATAATGCTTCCAATGAAAAGAATAAAATAATACAAAAAAATATTGGAAATAACTCAAACAATTAAATATCAAAATATTAATTCATATTTTTATGTTTTTAATACAGTTATATAATTATAATATGTAAATATGTTATTCTGTGATAACAAAAATGTATATCTTTAATGCTCATGCATTACCAACACGGAAAAATGAATTTTATTTTTTAGTGTTATTTTTTAAAATATCAAAAAATATTAAAAAATGACAAAACATTTTTTTTTTTTTTATATAATATAAAAGTGCCAATTTTATATGTATACTTGTGTAAAAGGACAAATTGAAATAGTGGAATTATGTATTAAATATTAATTTAATGTGTAATAATTATTTCACATATTATAAAAATGTCTTAATAATTTTTTATATGTTTAGATGTTGAAATATTTATCTAGATATTATTTATATAAAATTAATATTTATCAATGCATGTTTTTAAAAAAACAATTTTATTATTCATCCATGATTATTTAAATTTTAATAAACTGTTTTATGATAATTTCTTAATATCTTTTTTTGCATTTATATTCTGCTTTCTTATGTTTTGTTTGTTTTTTTCTAAATTATAACATTTTTGTTTTATATATTATTGTTTTATATTTATATTTTTTTATTTGATTTATATTTTCATCACACACAAAAACTTTATACACTTATACACTTTATACACTATTATAAAAAAAATATACATTTATTTCCATATTGGTATTTGCAGAGCATCAAGTGCCTTAAAATTTCTTCATAATTTTACATATCATAAGATATATATATATATATATATATATATATATATATA